>NW_012104710.1:454783-459392 GCF_000951045.1 Mandrillus leucophaeus | reverse complement strand
CAGGGGCTCAACACGGCCTTCGACCGCTTACGGAGGGTGGTTCCCCAGTGGGGCCAGGATAAAAAGCTGTCCAAGTACGAGACCCTGCAGATGGCGCTGAGCTACATCATGGCTCTGACCCGGATCCTGGCCGAGGCCGAGCGATTCGGCTCGGAGCGGGACTGGGTGGGTCTCCACTGTGAGCACTTCGGCCGCGACCACTACCTCCAGTTCCCAGGCGCGAAGCTGCCTGGCGAGAGCGAGCTGTACAGCCAGAGACTCTTCGGCTTCCAGCCCGAGCCCTTCCAGATGGCCACCTAGGGCGCGCGCCTCCGCGGCGGTGGATGCCCGGCAGCGGGCTCCGAGCCGCGGCCCTGCCCCAAGTAGCCCAGAAGCCTCCGGCAGCCCCGGATTCTAAGAATGCGTTCCTCGAGGAAAATCAGTCAATTCTCAGATTACCTTTATTTGCATCATCAGACCTATGGACGCAATAATTTAATTGCCTTTCTTTTCCCCTCCTCCTATTTTGTAGATTTCATTAATGGATCTTGTGAATGGGTTGATTGCTGTGGAAATAATGCCCCCTTTCCCCTTTTCTGGGCTACTCTGGGGGAAAACAATCTTAGGAAAAAAAAATAGGATTAGGCTATTCTGTTCCAGTCCTCAGAGAAATAATCACTTTCTTAAACTTTGTGAGTTTGTCCTGTTCAGGTGAAGTTACGGTATCCATTACTTGTGTTTGCTCACAATAGAGCTACCTTCCTGTTGTGTAAATGCGTTTTTGCTTTAGTGCATTGTGTGTGCATGCATGAAGTAGAAACACTTTTTTTTTTCGGGGTACAGTACATGGGTATCGGTGCTCTGTATTTTTTTAAACTGTGTACACATTATTAAATATAGATTTTATAAAATATAAATAAAAACGTGGATTTGTTTTTCATGCTAACTACCTTGCCAGTTTCCTGATGGCGCTAAAGAACTCTTTGGAGGTGATGATATAGAATGCTTCCCTGAGCAAAGTTGTGGAATGTTTAAACCTAATACGACCAATAAACGAATGTGCTGCTTTGTAGTACTTCCTCAAAAAGCTGATGAGAGTACATGTAATTAATTTGAACATTTTCTCTGTCAACTTGTAAATTTTTTGTTGATTTTTTAAAAGATTAAAGTGAAATATTTAGCTTTTAAGTAACTAGATACACAGTTCCTCAATATTTTATTACCCACATTAAGCAGATTACTAAGTCCTTACAAGTACCCAAATGTATGTAGTTATATGTATACAGTAATGTATATATACACATATATACAGGAATACGCACATGTATTTCTAAAACTAACACATAAATAAAAAATATTGCCTTTGGAAGTGATTTTCTTTTTTTTTTTAAGACAGAATCTCGCTCTGTCGCCCAGGCTGGAGTGCAGTGGCGCGATCTCGGCTCACTGCAAGCTCCGCCTCCCGGGTCCACGCCTCCCGAGTAGCTGGGACTACAGGCGCCCGCCACCATGCCCGGCTAATTTTTTTTTTATTTTTATTTTTTGGTATTTTTAGTAGAGACAGGGTTTCACCGTGTTAGCCAGGATGGTCTCGATCTCCTGACCTTGTGATCTGCCCGCCTTGGCCTCCCAAAGTGCTAGGATTACAGGCATGAGCCACTGCGCCCGGCAGGAAGTGATTTCCTTTTAATCAGTACAAGTTGGACAATGAGGGCTTCACTACCATCAAGACCAATCAAAATGGGAGCAAAATAATAAACATGGTATTGATCTGAATTACTTTTATTAATTTGCTTAACCATTGCATGAATAAACCAAGCCCTTCATGTAAAGAGTGACTTGGTGAAGAGTGGTACATGCATTTGGGAGAATGTCTTACTCATAATTAGGAAAAGCAGGACTCTAAGTTATCTATGCATTTGGAATTTGTCTTGTCACAAGTCAACAAAAAACACCAATCACTCCCAAAACTCTTTTATTTTGGATTCCAAAGTCTAATCTCAGACACAGCTGCCTCTTCGCAGTTTATCTACAGACTTTATTACAATTTTTATTTTCTTAGTTATCCCTATCAAAATCCATTTGGTTTGTAATGAGGGAAAGTGTCTTCCCCAGCCCATACCTACATTTACACTTAAAAAAATCACAAGTGGGCCAGGCGCAGTGGCTCATGACTGTAATCTCAGTACTTTGGGAGGCCGAGGCAGGTGGATCACCTGAGGTTAGAAGTTCGAGACCAGCCTGACCAACATGATGAAACCCTATCTCTACTAAAAATACAAAATTAGCCAGGCGTGGTGGCATATGCCGCTAATCCCAGCTACTCGGTAAGCTGAGGTAGGAGAATCGCTTGAACCTAGGAAGTGGAGGTTGCAGTGAGCCGAATTGTGCCATTACACTCCAGCCTTGGCAATAAGAGCAAAACTCCGTCTAAAAAAAAAAAAAATCACAAGTGTATTTTCAGAAGCCCTTAGGGAGTTTGAAGCTGCATTTCCCTTTCCAGGTGATATCTGTTAATAAGAAACAGAGGAGAGCTCAGAACTTTGCTTCCTGCAAATTTGATAGTAAACTGAAAATTTAGAAACTGCAAATTCGATAGTGAAATGTTTAACCTCTTGACTTCAACAACTCTTAAAAGACGCTGTGTAATCTAGCAGACAAACAACACAATTCTAGAAGTGATGATGCCAGGACCCCTTTCTAGTCACAACTCCACTCTGCAGTGTGCACTTGGGTCAATAGCAAGATTCAAGGCATTTGCCTTCCTCGCTATTAGGGCACAATAGTCTACTTACTCAGATCTCCTGAAAAGCTTCATTAATAACTCCAGTAAGTGTGCAGAGTTTGAGAATGAGCAAAATCGGTGCTTTTGTTAGAGAACATCTCAAAAATATATTAAGATCAGTAGTCATTTTCCAGTTAGGGTGTCACATCTCCCTCTCTGAACTGTAAGTACCTTGTGAAAGAGTAGTGTGCTTTTCATTATTTGTCTATGGCTTCTAGTATAGGGCTTTCCACAGAAAAAAATTATTTTTTCAACAGATATTTCATTTTTGGCTACTAATTTAACAACACTTTCTTAAGAAATAAAACAATTTAATTAAAATGATGGGATTCTAATCTCATACTTCTTCCCTAACCTCACTCCTGCAAAAGAATGGGAGTCTGTCTTTTAAATATTAAGCCTTTAGCTGTCTGCTTCTGTGTTTTGAAGATTTCTGGAAGCAACTTAGCTCTTGCCAAATTTCTAAACTTTCCACTCCACTCAATGTACTATTTTTTTTTTTCCTGGAAGACATTTGAGGGAACAGTAAATGAGCCTCAGTGATAAAATCCAATCTTTGATGAAACTCTTCAAACTGTATGTTGAGAGATCCATTGTGGTTTATGAAGTAGGAGCTCAGATAAAACCAAGTATAAAATCTTTCTGCAGTCAAGATTCATCTATCATGATATGTAATCGAATTTAGATTACCAAGCAACCTAAAACTTGCTATAGTATTTTATACTGTTCATCTTGAAAATTCATTTTCTTTCTGGTTTGACAAGACATTAAAATTCAAAAATATTTTTGTATCTGCGCTCCCTTTTTTCAACAAATCAACAAATATTATCAAGTACCTACACATACCCAGTCTTATGTGACACCATTCTTGTCCTTAGCTAGACAACCAAAAGAGAACACACATGTTCTAATCAATAAGTAGTCCTAAACAGAGTTTAGCCGAATCCTTCAATAGTGTAGTACCAGGGATATGTGCTATAAAAGCTCCTAAGAGAGGGGCATTAAATAATAAAGGAAGACCTCCTCTGAAAGTTTAACTAGCTATTATTATATGTGGGCTCTCCCTGGGTGCAGGCTAGAGACTGAGCTCCCAAACCCCAAGGTCAGAACTCTTGAAGAACCACATACAAATGAACAGGACTATCAAGATGGGAAAAGTGACTGGGCACCGTGGCTCATTCCTGTAATCCCGGCACTTTGGGAGCCTGAGGCAGGAGGATAACTTGAGGCCAGGAATTCAAGACCAGCCTGGGCAGCAAAGCGAGACTCTATCTCTACAAAAAAATTAGCCAGGTGTGGTGGTGTGCATCTGTAGTCCCAGCTACTCTGGAGGCTGAGTTGGGGGAGGATTGCTTGAGCCCAGGAGTTCCAGGTTGCAGTGAGCTATGATTGTGCCTCATCACTCCAGCCTGGGTGTCAGAGTGAGATCCTGTCTCAAACACAAAAACAAAAACAAAAAAAGATGGAACAATCCAGCATTAATCTCATTACCATAAACTGGTTATACTGACTTCTTATACTTTCTATTTGTAGATCTTAAGAAGATGAGGCTAAACATCCAATATAGCCAGTTTCTTAATGAGTTGACATTTATACTAATGAAGATCTAAAATTTCTGCTAGATATGCCCCAGATGGGGGTGTATTTAGGTTGTGGTTAGTGGAGCTGCAGGATTCAACAATTAAGGCTCAATTCACTTAAATTTTGCCATATTACAGTAAAAGCAAAGTGCTATTTTGGTACTGAATTTGGCTAGTATCTACTCTCCGTCTAGACATCACTGATGGTATCTCTTTTCTACACCTATGGGTGAAAGAAATTTCTTTCTTTTTTTTTTTTTTTTTT
>NW_012104710.1:448647-453838 GCF_000951045.1 Mandrillus leucophaeus | reverse complement strand
ACCTCAGCTTATTGGTGATTTTTTTACATTTTCAAACTTTTTGACTCTTGTAAAAGCACGTTGCTTAAAACACAAACACACTGTGCAGCTATACAAAAATATTTTATTTCTATTCTTGTTCTATACGATTTTTTTAAATTAAAATTTAATTTTTATTTTATTTTTTTTTTTACTTTTTAAACTTTTTTTGTTAAAAACTAAGACATAGAAACACACATTAATGGCCGGACATGGTGGCTCATGCCTGTAATCCCAGCACTTTAGAGGGCTGAGTTGGGTGGATCATCTGAGGGCAGCCCAGCCTGGCCAACATGGTGAAACCCTGCCTCTACTAAAAATACAATAATTGACTGGGCACGGTGGCACGTGTCTGTAGTTCCAGCTACTCAGGAGGCTGAGGCAGGAGACTCACTTGAACCCTGGAGGCGGAGATTGCAGTGAGCTGAGATCGCACCATTGCACTGCAGCCTGGGTGACAGAGCAAGACCCCATCACAAAAAAAAAAAGAAAAAGAAAGAAACACACATTAACCTGGGCCTACACAGGGCCAGGGTCATCAGTGTCACTGTCTTCCTCCTCCACATTTTGTCGCACTGGAAGGTCTTCAGGGGTGGTATCAGGCCTGGAGCCATCTCCTATGATAACAATGCCTTCTAGAATACCACCTGAAGAACATACCTGAGTCTGTTTTACAGTTACCCATTCTTTTTACAGGTAGAAGAAGTATACTCTAAAAGTATGTTATAATAGATACATAAACCAGTAAGATAGTTGTTTATTTTCATTATCAAGTATTATGTACTGTACCTAGTTGTGTGTGCAGTTGTTTGAATATATATGAGTGGCAGAACAGTTGGTTTGTTTATAGTAGCATCGCTACAGACATGTTGAGTCATGTGTTGCGCTATGATGTTATGTTACTGTATTAGTCCATTCTCACACTGCTATGAAGAAATACCAGAGACCGGGTAACTTATAAAGAGAAGAGGTTTAATTGACTCACAGTTCCACATGGCTGGGGAGGCCTCAAGAAATTTACAATCATGGCAGAAGGCACCTCTTCACAGGGTGGCAGGAGAAAGAATGAGTGCCAGCGGGGGAAAAGCCAGACTCTCATAAAACCATCACATCTCGGGAGACTCACTCATTTTCAAGAGAACAGCATGGGGGAAGCTGCTCCCATGATTCAATTACCTCCACCTGGTCCCGCCCTAGACACGTGGGGATTATGGGGATTACAATTCAAAGTGAGATTTGGGAGGGGACACAGAGCCAAACCGTATCAGTTACCTACAAATTCACTAGGTGATAGGAATTTTTCAGCTCTGTTATAAGCTTAACAGACCACTGTCATATGGGTGATTGACTAAAACATTGTTATGCAGCAAATTACTGTTCTGGAAAATAAGAGTTTACCCATCTCATATACTAAGTATATTGTTTAATTTTAAAATTTTCTGTATATTATGCTGTTTTAACACTTGAAAAAACCTTTCTGGGCTGGGTGTGGTGGCTTCTTCCTGTAATCCCAGAACTTTGGGAGGCTGAGGCAGGAGGATCACTTGAGCCTGGGGTTTGAGGCCAGTCTGGGCAACATAGTAAGACCCTGTCCCTACAAAAAATTTAAAAGTTAGCTGGGTGTGGTGGTGTGCACCTGTAATCCTAGCTACTTGGGAGACTGAAGTGGGAGGATTGCTTGAGCCCGGAAGTTTGATGTTACGAGTATCACTGCACTCCAGCCTGGGTGAAAGAATGAGACTGTTTCTTAAAACAAAACAAAACAAGATAACAACAAAAAACTTTTCTGGTTGGAGAGAGACTGCCCCTCTTAAGGCTGGCCAGTTTTTAAGGATAGCAAAGGACCCAGAGGAAAGCTTGCCTTTAGTATGCAGACTAACCAATCCAGAGATCTGGCCTGTACATACCAGGAGGTAATATTCACCTGCCTTAATTATCTCAGGGCCAGATACCAGGTAGCTAGGGACCTCTCCTTAGAGCCTGTCCAAATTATTTAAACAAGCCAATCCTGCCCTGCCTTGCCTTCCTCACAGGAACTCCAATAAGGGCTGTGGCCTAGGCTCTCACCCTGCTCCAGGCCCTTCTGCCTCCTGATCGAAGCTGGTGCTTCCCCATGTGGCCCTGGATGGTGTGATATGCCTCCTGTTTCTAGGATCTGTGAATACAATAAAGTTTGTTTTCTTGAGCCTTTCCTATGACTCCCCTCATGAGCACAACTGACTGACATCACATAACAGAACACAGAATACTAAGAGAGTGGAAGAAAAAGAAAAAAGCAAAACAAGCCCAACAATTAATTGAGAATAAATAAAATTTTATTTAATGAATAAAGAAACAGTCCACCACATCCTCTAAATTGCCTTTAAAAACATGCAGCTTATATTAAATCCTGATTCATAAATTTAATTTTTATTCTTCTAATTGCAAAATTTCCAAACCAAACACAATCCCAACAAATCCTTAAGAAAGCACGACTAGGGAACAGCAACGGGTGTCATGTAGATGACGTGTTCTACCAGAATACAACACCATGTGCCTTCTGAGGAAGGACGTGATTTATGCTCGCAGACATTTTGGCTTAAATGATCACTGGTTTTCAGTTCCACGGAAGGTCTTCACATGCTTGATGTGGAGGAACAGGGATAAAAGCCAAGATCTGTTAATGGCTTTCCAGTAATAGAGGCGAAATATACAGTTTCTACAATGCACACATTTCAAAATAGCCACTATAATGGCTTTTGCATTAAGATTTCAACAATCAAAAAAAGTACTCTAGAAAATAAGTTGACTCCAGCTTCCTGAGATGGAAGCATACCATATTTGCGAGCCTTCTGGGGCCTGATGTGTTTTCAAGTGGGAAGAACTCATGCAAGGAAAGGGAGAAAAAGCGTTACAAGGTGCTACTTGATTTGGATTGAATTAAGTCAGCTGTGGGTGCTCCACGACTCCTTACTTGAAGTGTGTGTGTGTTTGTGTGTGTGTGGGTGTGCAAGCACACATACATCATTTGTCAGTCTTTATGTGAATCAACAGGATTAAGTTCAGACTTGATGTAGCTGAGAATGCAAAAACAGAGACCAAAGGATATGCTTATTTTTGAGGGTCCACGTATACCAGGTATTCTAAAGCTGATTCATTTCAATGTAAGGCCACTGAGACGCTGGCATGGGATGTTTCTTCATTAGGGTTGGGACAGCACTGTGGAGTTGTCCTGAACTACTTACGCCAGAAAGGAATACAGAAACTCCCTTGCTGCACGGTGGAGTCATCATTTCCGCTAGCTTCAATCATAGATGCAGGAGTCAAAATTCCCCTAGGCTATTCTGCCTACGCTGAAGTAAATTTCCCTGGAATCTCCCTACAGAAAGCAGACAGGATATTTCTTGAAATCCATTTGATTTTTCTTTAGGTTTGTCCATTTATTTCTTTGCTGCATGTCATCTTGGAAGACAAAATCCCATCACTGTGTACTACCCTTCTAAGGCAGCACAAAGTAGTGGGCAGGAAAGAAATGTGAACTTTTTTTTTTTTTTTTTTGAGACGGAGTCTTGCTCTGTTGCCAGGCTGGAGTGCAGTGCCGTGATTTTGGGTCACTGCAACATCCGCCTCCCGGGTCAAGTGATTCTCCTGCCTCAGCCTCCCAAGTAATTGGGACTACAGGCATGTGCCACCACATCCAGCTAATTTTTGTATTTTTAGTAGAGATGGGGTTTTGCCATGTTGGCCAGAATGGTCTCGATCTCTTGACCTCATGATCTGCCTGCCTCGGCCTCCCAAACTGCTGGGATTACAGGCATGAGCTGCCACGCCCAGCCAGAAATGTGAACTTTTTAAACAAGTTAACTATTTACTCTGGAGAAAAATATTTTAAACATTAAAAACATTTTTTAAAATATATATTTTTAAAAACTGCTACCACTTTTTTGCGGGGGAGTTGTCTAAACTCTTCATAAATATTTATTTATGCATTTATCCTACCCTCCATCCTCAGAAAACCTCAGTACTTTGCTTATTTTACAGATAAAGAAACAGAGACCCCAGAGTTATGAAAATATTAGAGAATCTATCTAACCTCATTTGAATGACTAAAATCCTCCTTAGAATTCACCTAAGAATTTACTAACTAAGAAGCTTTCCTAATGCTATTAAATATTCTACAAATTTTTATCTGGACAGGGAGATAATGAAAAGAGAAGATTAGGTCAACAAATTTAATGCTAATGATTGCAAAAACTATGTGAAAATCACAAAGGAGGATAAGGTGTCTCTGAAATCAAAATACTGGAAACATTTTTTACTAATATTGTGTTAAAATATAGTTGCATTCAAATCTTCTCATTTGAATTATTTTAGGATTTTTACTGCTCTTAAAACATGCAGTAAAACTTTTATACTGTATACCCATTTAGTCATCTTTTGGCAGTGACAATTATAGTCAATACTAGTATACATTCACTGGATTCTTACAACAGTAATTGTGTGGAAAGTACAGGAATCTGTCTCTTGTTTGCTGATAACTCATTGAATCTGTGTAGAAACACTGGATTTTTTTGAGTTTTGGAATATTGTGCAATTAACTTTTACCATGCTAGCTATATAAAAATAATTTATGTTTCTTGTGAGTATAAAAACACCTCTTATTGTAACCAGACTATATTCATATCTCTATGAATTTCCAGTTCAAACTGTGCTTCCCCATCTTTAAATCCCATTTTTCAATATGTCTTTGTTTTCAGTTAAGAAGCATTTAAGAATGAAAATCAAAATCCAGTTCTCTTTCTGTTGCTCCAGAAATATTTTAACCAGGTTATAACACATGTAGTAATTTATGCAATATAAATAAGAATTGTTTATAAAAATTACTTTTAAATGTCAAGTAAGGCCCAGGGCAGTGGCTCACACCTGTAATCCCAGAACTTTGGGAGGCCAAGGTGGGTGGATTACCTGAGGTTAGGAGTTGGAGACCAGCCTGGCCAACATGGCAAAACCCCATCTTTACCAAAAATACAAAAAAAAAATTAGAAGGGCGTGGTGGCATATCCCTGTAATCCCAGCTGCTTGGGAGGCTAAGGCATGAGAATCTCTTGAACCCAAGAGGCAGAGGTTGCAGTGAGTTGAGACTGTGCCATTGCACTCCAGCCTGGGCAATACAGTGAGACACTGTCTCAAAAAA
>NW_012104710.1:446115-448597 GCF_000951045.1 Mandrillus leucophaeus | reverse complement strand
TTTGGCTAGTATCTACTCTCCGTCTAGACATCACTGATGGTATCTCTTTTCTACACCTATGGGTGAAAGAAATTTCTTTCTTTTTTTTTTTTTTTTTTAAGATAGTGTCTCACTCTGTTGCCCAGGCTGGAGTGCAGTGGTGCAATCTCGGCTCACTGCAAACTCCGCCTCCTGGGTTCGTGCCATTCTCATGCCTCAGCCTCCCGAGTAGCTGGGACTACAGGTGCCCGCCATCATGTCCAGCTAATTTTTTGTATTTTTAGCAGAGATGGGGTTTCACCATGTTAGCCAGGATGGTCTCGATCTCCTGACCTCGTGTTCCGCCCATCTCGGCTTCCCAAAGTGCTGGGATTACAGGTGTGAGCCACCGCGCCTGGCCAGAAATTTCAAAGTACATATAAGACTATAAATATATGATCTGTTGTTGCATATGTACACCTTTTTCCTTCTCTGGTTATACATATACTAGTGGTTACAAATGTTAACAAGTATTATATTGAATTTACATAGGATTTTTAGATTGCTATTTCAGATGAATAGTGTATCCCCAAAATACCGAAGCTGAAAGACAACAGTCATACATCGCTCAACAATGGGCATACATTCTGAGAAATGCATTGTTAGGTGATTTCATCATTGTATGAACATCATAGAGTGTACTTACACAAACTAGATGGTCTAGCCTGCTATACACCTAGGCTATATGGTATAGCCTATAGCTCCTAGTCTATAAACCTGTGCAGCATGTTACTATACTGAATACTGTGGAAAATTATAACACAATGGTAATTGTTTGTGTTTCCAAACATAGAAAAGGTACAGCAAAAATACAGTATAAAAGATAAAAAATGGCACACCTATATAGAGCACTTACCATGAATGGAGCTTGCAGGAATGGAAGCTACTCTGGCTGAGCCAGTGAGTGAATGGTGAGTGAATGTGAAAGCCTAGGGCATTACTATACAGCACTGCAGACTTTATAAACACTGTACACTTAGGCTACACTCAATGTATAAAATATTTTCTTTCTTTAATAATAAATTAACCTCAGCTTATTGGTGATTTTTTTACATTTTCAAACTTTTTGACTCTTGTAAAAGCACGTTGCTTAAAACACAAACACACTGTGCAGCTATACAAAAATATTTTATTTCTATTCTTGTTCTATACGATTTTTTTAAATTAAAATTTAATTTTTATTTTATTTTTTTTTTTACTTTTTAAACTTTTTTTGTTAAAAACTAAGACATAGAAACACACATTAATGGCCGGACATGGTGGCTCATGCCTGTAATCCCAGCACTTTAGAGGGCTGAGTTGGGTGGATCATCTGAGGGCAGCCCAGCCTGGCCAACATGGTGAAACCCTGCCTCTACTAAAAATACAATAATTGACTGGGCACGGTGGCACGTGTCTGTAGTTCCAGCTACTCAGGAGGCTGAGGCAGGAGACTCACTTGAACCCTGGAGGCGGAGATTGCAGTGAGCTGAGATCGCACCATTGCACTGCAGCCTGGGTGACAGAGCAAGACCCCATCACAAAAAAAAAAAGAAAAAGAAAGAAACACACATTAACCTGGGCCTACACAGGGCCAGGGTCATCAGTGTCACTGTCTTCCTCCTCCACATTTTGTCGCACTGGAAGGTCTTCAGGGGTGGTATCAGGCCTGGAGCCATCTCCTATGATAACAATGCCTTCTAGAATACCACCTGAAGAACATACCTGAGTCTGTTTTACAGTTACCCATTCTTTTTACAGGTAGAAGAAGTATACTCTAAAAGTATGTTATAATAGATACATAAACCAGTAAGATAGTTGTTTATTTTCATTATCAAGTATTATGTACTGTACCTAGTTGTGTGTGCAGTTGTTTGAATATATATGAGTGGCAGAACAGTTGGTTTGTTTATAGTAGCATCGCTACAGACATGTTGAGTCATGTGTTGCGCTATGATGTTATGTTACTGTATTAGTCCATTCTCACACTGCTATGAAGAAATACCAGAGACCGGGTAACTTATAAAGAGAAGAGGTTTAATTGACTCACAGTTCCACATGGCTGGGGAGGCCTCAAGAAATTTACAATCATGGCAGAAGGCACCTCTTCACAGGGTGGCAGGAGAAAGAATGAGTGCCAGCGGGGGAAAAGCCAGACTCTCATAAAACCATCACATCTCGGGAGACTCACTCATTTTCAAGAGAACAGCATGGGGGAAGCTGCTCCCATGATTCAATTACCTCCACCTGGTCCCGCCCTAGACACGTGGGGATTATGGGGATTACAATTCAAAGTGAGATTTGGGAGGGGACACAGAGCCAAACCGTATCAGTTACCTACAAATTCACTAGGTGATAGGAATTTTTCAGCTCTGTTATAAGCTTAACAGACCACTGTCATATGGGTGATTGACTAAAACATTGTTATGCAGCAAATTACTGTTCTGGAAAATAAGAGTTTACCCATCTCATATACTAAGTATAT
>NW_012104710.1:422685-439575 GCF_000951045.1 Mandrillus leucophaeus | reverse complement strand
GGGAGACTGAGGCAGGAGAATTGCTTGAACCCTGGAGGTGGAGGTTGCAGTGAGCCGAGATCGCAACACTGCACTCCAGCCTGGGCAATACAGCAAGACTCCATCTCAAAAAAAGAAAAAAACAAAACAGAAACAGAATTGGTCCAATTGCTTCTTGACCTTTTAGCTAAGACCAAGTGTAGTATCTGCTCTTATCAGTTCTACGAAAAAAAAAAAATTGGTTCATTCATTATCAAAAAGTAATCTTTAAACCTGGAAACTATAACTACTTTCTACGTTTTAAAGAAAAATGTACATTTATTTCAGCCTTAAAATACTATTGTCAAATAATGTTGAAATATTTTAATTTTTTTATTAGAGAAACAGTTTCTATTCATTTATATGTTAAAATCACCTAGCAAATTAGTGTTTATAGCAGTACAGCCATTTTCAATACTCTCAGCATTTATGACACAATTCTCAGAGGATTGAAAAGTGTGCTTTTTCTTTATTTATTTCAAGTTCAAGGCTATTTCTCTTTGGAATTTGAAGTGGCTATTATGTACATATTAACCAAAGGCAGCTTGTTTACGGCTCTATAATACCAAGTATGCTAACTAATATAATTAGAAATAAGAGGCAAACATATTTTTAGCAAATAGGCAATTTTTTTTGCACTGCACAGATTTTTAAAAACATGATATTAGCAACTTTTTAGCATACTGATGACCACTGCATTGTCAAAGTTTAGAAGATGCTTGGCGTTCTTCAAGCAATGCTTCAGTAATGAACTTTCTGAAATATTGATCCACTTAAAACAAGAAAAAGCTATTAGTGATTAAAAGGACTTTGACTCTATTGAAGTCTAAGTAACTGTTCATCTACTGATAAGGCATGTTGATTTTCAACTCAACCATTAGTGGAAATATTTTCAATGCAGGTTACCCAAGGACCCTGGAAGGGACCCTGAATAAAGGCTGTTATGAGTAAATTTGCCTACATTTATGGTTTCCCTGGCAGTTTTGAGTTTACAACCAACTTATTAATAGCCCGTATGCAAATAAACTCAAGGTCCCAGCTTGGAAGGTACTTTGGGAGCATGTGGAGGAGAAGGAAGAAAGGAAGAGGCTGTGATCAGCAGGAACACTTTGGGTGTCTGAGTCAGTTTCCTCTATTTCCCCTCACAGCTTGATTTTCTAAAAAATTCTGCCAGCAATTTTATTAAACAGAAGTTGATGGGAGGGAGAAAGCAATTGATTTTAAAAATTTAGCACCTCTGTGAAGTTAAAAGACTCTTGGGCATTTAGAATTTGTTCAGTTGGACTGCTTTCTTCTGGATACCAAGCCAAGATGCATGGAACTGGAGTTAGGTCATTGTGGAGCAGGAAGGACCCTGGCAGGCCTTGGGGAAGGGATGAGATGGGACAAGTTAGAGCAGTGAGATTATAGAACACGGGGCACAGGGCACCTGGGAGAAAAACACAGAATGAAGGCTAGATGCAGAAAGGATCATAGACACTCTAGCTTTGACACATCACAGGCACCAAAAAAGAGGAGGAAATAGTCTTTCTTCTCTTATTCACTGCTTTGTCTGGTTCCCTGTTCTGGGGACCATAACCCAATCTAGTGTAATAGGTACAGGTATGCCTTGGAGATACTGAGAGCTCTGCTCCAGACAATAAAGCAAGTCACATAACTTTATTGCTTTCCCAGTGCATATAAAAGTTACGTTTATACTGTAGTCTATTAAGTGTGCAATAGCACTGTGTCTAAAAAACAATGTACATACCCTAATTAAAGAATACTTTGACAGGGCACGGTGGCTCATACCTGTAATCCCAGCACTCTGAGAGGCCCAAGCGGGAGGATCGCTTGAGCCCAGGAGTTTGAGACCAGCTTGGGCAACACAGTGAGACCCTGGATCTACAAAAACTTAAAAAATTTAGCTAGGTACTGTGGTGAGAGCCTGTAGTCCCAGCTACTCGAGAGGCTGAGGTGGGAGGATGGCTTGAGCCTGGGAGGCAGAGGTTGCAGTGAGCAGAGATGACACCACAGCACTCCGACCTGGGTGACAGAGCCAGACTCTGTCTCAACAACAATAGCAACAACAACAATGAACCAACCAAAAAAACTTTACTGCTAAAAAAAAATGCTAACAGTAATCTGAGTCTTCACAGACTCATAATCTTTTTGCTGTCAGAGGGTCTTGTCTTGATGTTGACGACTGCTGACTGATCAGGGTGGTGGTTGCTGAATGTTACAGTGGCTGTGCCAATTTCCTCAAATAACAGTGAAGTTTGCTGCATTGATCGACTTTTCCTTTCATAAATGATTTCTCTGCAGCATGCAATGCTGTTTAATAGTACTTCACCCACAGTACAACTTCTTTCAAAATTAGAACCAATCCTCTCAAATCCTGCTGCTCCTTTATCAACAAAGTTTATGTTATACTCTAAATTGTTTGTTGTTATTTCAACAATGTTCATAGCATCTCCACCAGCAGTAGTTTTCATTTCAAGAAACCACTTTCTTTGCTCAGCCATAAGAAGCAACTTCTGATCTGTTCAAGTTTGATCATGAGATAGCAGCAATTCAGCCCCATCTTCAGGCTCCACTTCTAATTCTAGTTCTCTTGCTATTTCTGTCCATCTGCAGTGACATGTTCCATTCAAGTCTTGAACCTCTTGGTCATCCATGAGGGTTGGAATCAAATTCTTCCAAACTCCTGTTCATGTTGATATTTTGACCTCCCATGAATCATGAATGTTCTTAATGGCATCTAGAATGGTAAATTCTTTCCAGAAGCTTTTCAATGTACTTTGCCCAGATCCATCTGAGGAATCAGTGTCTATGGCAACTATAGCCTTAAGAAATGTGTTTCTTAAATAATAAAACTTGGGAGTCAAAATGACTCCTTGATCCATGGGCTGGATCAAGAATGGATGTTATATTAGCAGGTGTGAAAGCAACATTAATCTTCTTGTACGTGTCCATCAGAGCTCTTGGGTGACCAGGTGCATTGTCAATGAGCAGTAATATTTTCAAAGGAAACTTTTTTCCTCAGTCTCAACAGTGGCCTTACAATAGTCAGTCAATCACACTGTAAACGGATGTGCTGTCAACCAGGCTTTGTTGTTCCATTTATAGAACACAGGCAAAGTAGATTTAGCTCAATTCTTAAGGGCCCTAGGATTTTCAGAATGGTAAATAAGCATTGGTTTCAACGTAAAGTCACCAGCAGCATTAGCCCCTAATGAGAGAGTGGGCCTGTCCTTCGAAGCTTGGAAGCCAGGCACTGACTTCTCCTCTCTAACTAGGAAAGTCGCAGACGGCATCTTCTTTCAATACAAGGCTGTTTCATCTACATTGAATATCTGTTGTTTAGTGTAGCCACCTTCATCAATGATCTTAGCTAGATCTTCTGATAACTTGCTGCAGCTTCTGCATCAGCACTAGCTGCTTTGCCTTGCGCTTTAAGGTTATGGAGATGGCATCTTTCCTTAAACCTCATGAACCCACCTCTGCTAGCTTTCAGCTTTTCTTATTTTATTTTATGTTATTTTATTTTTTTGAGACGGAGTCTTGCTCTGTCGCCCAGGCTGGAGTGCCGTGGCACGATCTCAGCTCACTGCAAGCTCCGCCTCCCGGATTCACACCATTCTCCTGCCTCAGCCTCCCAAGTAGCTGGGACTATAGGCGCCTGCCTCCACGCCTGGCTAATTTTTTGTATTTTTAGTGGAGACGGGGTTTCACCATGTTAGCCAGGATATTCTTGATCTCCTGACTTCGTGATCTACTCACCTTGGCCTCCCAAAGTGCTGGGATTACAGGCGTGAGCCTCACGCCTGGCCTTACTTCCAACTTTTCTTCTGCAGCTTTCTCACCTCGCTCAGCCTTCACAGAATTGAAGAGAATTAGGACTTTGCTCTGACTAGGCTTTGGCTTATGCGAATGTTGTGACTGCTTTGATCTTCTATCCAGACCACTCAAACTTTCTCCATATCAGCAATAAGGCTGTTTTGCTTTCTTATCATTTTTGTGTTCACTGGCGTAGCATTTACTTCCTTCAAGAACTTTTCCGTTGCATTCACAACTTGGTTAACAGGCACAAGAGGTCTAGCTTGTGGCCTAGCTCAGCTTTTGACGTGTCTTCCTCTCAAAGCTCAATCATTTCTAGCTTTTGATTTAAAGTGAGAGACGTACTACTCTTTCTTTCACTTGAACAGTTAGAGGCCAATGTAGGGTTATTAATTGTCCTAATTTCAATATTGCGGAGTCTCAGGGACTAGGGAGGCCCAAGGAGAGGGAGAGAGATGTGGGAACAGCCAGTTGGTAGAGCTGTCAGAACACAGAGAACATGTAGCGATTGAATTTGCTGCCTTCTGTGGGTGCAGTTCTTGGTGCCCCAAAGCAATTATAATAGCAACATCGAAGATCCCTGAACACAGATCACCATAACTACATCATAATGTTGAAATTTTGAATTGTTGCCAGAATTACCAAAATGTGACACAGAAACAGGCAGTGAGAGCACATGTTCTCGCAGGGTTGCTACCGACGTTCAATTTGTAAAAACTGCAGTATCTGCGAAGCACAGTGAAGTGAGATGCAGTAAAAGGAGGTATTTCTGTGCTATAATCAGTCATGAATTAGACGGGGTTCTCTGGATTCACTTGGGAATCTAGCGTTGGGTGATATGTGTATAAGGAAATATAGTCTCAGTTTTAAACAACCACTTTACAAATGAGTATGTGGAGCACAACCCGTTTATCATTTGAGGATTATGCAGGTGAGACCGTCCTTACCAAAGTCATCTTTTGACTCCTCTGGGAATGATTCTTCCGGGTACATGTCCTTCAGGGCCCTAAGTCTACTTGCTGCTTGTCTATTGACCATGTTTTCTTATTGAATGCCTACAAAAGTTAAGTGATGAATAAAAAGAGAAGGATGCATTTAAACCAGTTCTGCTATTTGGAAATTCTGAGTAAATCCTTAGTTTGGTGAAGAGTGATATATCTCAAAAAGGCAGTTTTGGTTTAAACAGTGCATTTTCTTTCTCCATTTTTCCCTCTGATCCCCAATGCCATGACTAGTTAAGTTATGAAAAGCCCTTCAGTTGCTTGAAGAGAAGGGTGCTCATGGGATCTGCATAGATTTTTGAAATAAATGGCGAGGCAAATTGCATCAACTTTCCTTCTTTCCTTGGTCCATTTTTTGCAGGTTTCTGAGCTTCCTTTGGGGGTTTCATGAATGCTGCATGTCTAACGAATGTAGCACAAAATAGTAGGGTCTAATAAAGCCAATGTTGTAAAAGCCAGTGTGTGTGCTTATTTCTATTTTCCGGGCACATACTGCACGTGTAACCAGGGCAGTACCTTCCTCATGGATTCCAGCACTACAGTTTTGTGCCATCTGCATCCCTTCAGACTTTTACAGGTAAGTTCTATGATCAAATCATGGTAATGAAATGATTCTTCTCAACCTTGGTTGCTCATCGGAATCACCTGGGAAGCTTTAAAAACTACTGATGCCTGTGTCACAACCCCAGGGCTATTGATTCAGTTGATTTGAGAAATGGCCTGGGTGTTGAGATTTTTTAAAAATCTCCCCAGGAGATTTTAATGTGCAGGAAAGGTTAACAATCATTGCTTAGACTGAATACACTTTATATAGAAATAAACTTACTTATATATGATTTAAAATTCCATTTAGGTCGATAAATATTTATTGAGTGACTACTCTATATAAGGCATGAAGACAAACACCTGACACAGTCCGTACCAACAAGTAGCCAAAACCTAATGCAAACAAGAGTGGGCTAGTGCAAGAGGGAGGGCAGGCAGGTACACAGAGGCTGTGTTCTGTACAAAACACTGTAGAGGCCAGGTGCAGTGGCTCATACCTGTAGTCCCAGCACTTTGGGAGACTAAGGCTGGTGGATTGCTTGAGGTCAGGAGTTCTAGACCGGCTTGGCTAACATGGTGAAACCCCGTCTCTACTAAAATTACAAAAATTAGCCAGGCGTGGTGGGGGGTGCCTGCAATCCCAGCTATCTCGGGAGGCTGAGGCATGAGAATTGCTTGAACCCTAGGAGGCAGATGTTGCAATGAGATCACACCCCTGCACCCTAGCCTGGGCGACAGAGTGAGACTCTGTCTCAAAAACAAACAAACAAAAAAACACTGTAGAAAGTAATCTTTTCTTCCTCCAGACTCAAGGAATTTTGTATAAGTCTTCAAAGAAAGTAGAATTCCATTTGGTTGGAGATGTATTTGGTTCTATTTTAGGAGATCCTAAAATATATCAGAGGTAATGGCATTTGAGATGGACTTGAAGGAACTGATAAGGCTTCCGTAGGTGGAGACTGAGGAGAACCTTCCAGGCAAAAGCAGAAGAAAGGCATGTGGCTGGGAAGCGGGGTCTTGTGTGTGGTTTGCTGCTGTGTTGGGTACGTTTTCTGAGTAATGGATGAAAAGCTTTGGGATCATATTAGGGTAGCACAGGGCAGGTCAGCTGGTACCTGAGTTGGCTCCAGGTAGCCATTAGGGGTTTGAACACTTGAAATAATATTAATATAACTGGAGCAGTTATTGAGTAGGGAGAAACAGCAGGACTAGAGGCAGGAAGACCAGAAGGAGTACGTTATGGCTGAAGTCAGAAGTATTGAGGTCAAGTGGCCAGACCTGGTGGCTCATGCCTGTAATCCCAGCACTTTGGGAGGCCAAGGCAGGCATATCACTTGAGGTCAGGAGTTCAAGACCAACTTGGCCAATATGGTGAAACCCCGTCTCTACTAAAAATACAAAAATTAGTTGTGTGTGATGGCTCACATCTGTATTCCCAGCTACTCGGGAGGTTGAGGCAGGAGAATTGCTTGAACCCAGGAGGCAGAGGTTGCAGTGAGCCAAGACTGTACCACTGCACTCCAGGCTGGGTGACAGAGCAAGACTCCATCTCAAAAACAAACAAACAAACAAACAAACAAACAAAAAACACGACTATTATTGAGTGCAAGTGAAGGAAGTAATGGAAGTCTGAACTGGAGCACTGCAGGGGAAAGGAAGAAACTCCTGACTATAAGAAGAATGATAGAAGTAGAATTAGCAGGACTTGTCCATTGATAGGGTAGAGGAAGCAAAAACTGACTTGGATGTTTCTTATTAGAATTATGAAGAACGTTGATGGTGCCATTAACAGAAATCATTAAACTGATTAAGGAATGATTTATAAAGGGAAGATGAATCTGATTTTGGATATGTTGAAAACAAACATCCAATGGAACTAAAATTTTTATTCAAATATTCCTCAATGTAATTGAATTCTAATTGGATTCTTTTTTTAAAGTTAATATTTTGCAGAGATAGAGTTTTGCTATTTGCTTAGGCTGGCCTCGAACTCTTGGGCTCAAGCGATCCTCCTGCCTAGGCCTCCCAAAGTGCCGGAATTACAGGCATGAGTCATCGTGCTGGGTTGAATTCTAGTGGAATTCTTAAAGCAGGGCCCTGATTTGTTTGACACAGTGGTTCTCAACAAAGGGGTATGCTGCCTTTTAGGGAACATATGGCCAGGTCTGGAGACATTTTGGGCTGCCACAACTTGGGGAAGAACAACTAGTGGGTAGAGGCCAGGGATGCTGCTAAACATTCTACAATGCACAGGACAGTCCGCCATAACAAAGAATTATCCAGTCCAAAGTGTCAGTACCCTTGAGGTTGGGAAACCCTGCTTTAATATAATCTAATAGCTCAAATTTCAGGAATTGTTAGGCCTGTTAATATTTGGGAGTGAGAGTGCCATCTAGTGGCCAAATGTAATATTTATCCTAGTTCTCTGTTGAACACTAAAGGCGAGAGAAAAAATTCAGAAAGCTAAGACACAGAGATGAAGAACATCCTTTCATGGGAGAACTATCTAGGGTTTACAGAAGTAGGTGTGATGGGGAGGTCTAGTGTACAATCTAGAAGCAGTCCTGGAGTTAGAAAGTGCTCTTTAAGCTGGACACGGTGGCTTACGCCTGTAATCCCAGCACTTTGGGAGGCTGAGGTGGGTGGATCACTTGAGGTCAGGAGTTCGAGACCAGCCTGGCCAACACAGCGAAACCCCGTCTCTACAAAAAATACAAAAATTAGCCAGGCGTGGTGTTGCGTGCCTGTAATCCCAGCTACTTGGGAGGCTGAGGCAGGAGAATCGCTGGAACCTGGGAGGCAGAGGTTGCAGTAAGCCAAGATTGTGGCATTGCACTGAAGCCTGGGTGACAGCAAGACTCCATTAAAAAAAAAAAAGAAAGAAAGAAAGAAAAAAAGTGCTCTTTGTTTATAAGAGATCTCATAATAGAAGTCAATATGGAAACAATATTTTACTGGATTCCATATGAAATGCATTATATTCCATTAAGGGTGCCTATATTGCATTACTGTTACTGAATACATTAAAAAACAGAATCTAATAATCCTGCTGAATAATTGAAATAGTTATTGCTTGGGGATGTAACCTATGTCATTTTGTTTTATTAAGAAATAAAGATTGAAAATATTTTTAAAGTTATGAAAAAATAGAACGAAGAGCACTAGAAACTTCTACTTTGCTTCAAGAGACAGCATTCTGCATGCCTCAAATATTACCTTCTCTAGTAGGTTGTGAGCTCTCTGAGGGCAGGGACTGTGACTTATTCATATCTTTATATCTGCCTCAGTATCTAGCACAGCATCTCATACAGAGTAGACATACAAATGATTTCTCGAGTGAATGAATTTATTTTTATGCTGGAAATCCTTGCCTTGAAGTGAAGAAAGTTTCAAGCCTTTCTAAGCAGTTACTATCTGTTCACACAAATACAATGCCAGCTGGGGGTGCTTGGCACAGACAGCATCAGAGATTAGAGCACAGGGAATTGGTAACAGACACCTGCAATTCATTTCCCTGGACAGCCTAGAGCAAACTGTGCTATCATGAGCGTTCCCAGGGCAGTGTTTGGACTGGTGTGTGGGTGGTATACTCCTGCAGAATATAAGACTAGGCTATCTTATAATAGACATAATAATAGAAGATTCATTCATCCAGCAAATATTTATTGAATGTCTACTTTGTGCTAGGTACTCTTCTAGGCACTAGGGATATCACAGTGAACTTAAGTCTAAAAATTCCTTAAGAGGCAGGGTTTGAATTGGTGATTAGAATAAAGATGCATATTCCCCTTTCCCCCAACTTTTCCACTTAGCAGAATATTTTCTACATAGAAAATGCAATTTGACTAATGATCTCAAAGCATTTCAAAGCGATTAAAGACCTCTGCTTCCAAAACCACTGCTCTGCTGGGGCAAGTGACAGAAACAACCCTCTCCCATCATTTCCTCTCCTTGTTTGTATCTCTTCCTTCCTCCTGCACTTTCAGACTTTTGGGGAGAGGGGTAGGAGCGCGTGAGGTGTATTTTGTGGGTAAATGATGACTCTTGCACATTTTGTAAGTGGCAGTAGAAGCTAGTAGTTTTTAAAGTGACCCCGCAGAGGATTTCTTTCTGATTGGCTTATTAACAATCCTTTAGTTCTAGTGTCTAGGGATATGCAAAGTCAGAAAAAACCAGTCACCACCCAAAAGAAAATGGTGCAGACAAGCTGGTAAGGCCATGTTTTGGCCACAAAACAAGTGCACTGTGCAATATCAACTGTTTCAGTGAGTTTTTGGACTCTCAAGCACATTTTGACACCTTATTATGTGGCTCAGTACACCCAGGATATGCAAATCAAAAGTGTCTGTCTGCATACGTGAGTTGTATGGCATGACCTCCTAATGCTAAGTGGAAGCTGATTTAGTGAATTCACCAAAACTACTGCTATACATGTAATCGATGAAAGGCGATGGTGACCTCCCCACCTTTCTCCTTGGCATTGTTTGGTGAGTTAGTTATATCCTAAGGTCACTACTGCCTAACTCCTCTCAGCCCAGGCATATTGCTCCTAATTGCTCCTAGTACAACCTAAACATCCCTAACACAACAGGGGGCAGGGGAACATGCTAGTTTTTTCCCAAAGCAGTGGATGGCAACTGTGTGACATCTTTGGTTCATCTGTATTATCTTCTCACATCTCTGTTGGAATCTTTAGAAGGCACGGCCCTACCTTTCTCCCCCAGCTGAGACTGCAAGAATCCCTAGCTGACTTGTTCAAAGCACTCCTTGCCACAGGTCCAGCAGCATGGGAACTTACTCAACTTCGATTGTTTGGAAACCACCAAGTCTGGCTTGTTCTCATTCCCCCTCCACAGTCCGCTGTGTTACACAGCAGGCACCCAGACATTCTTAAAGTTCATCACTCTCCACCACGCTCCGAGAAGAGCATGAATACACAATCGTGCTTTCCATGGAGGAAAAGGCAGAAAATATGTCAAGTCCTTTACTGGTGAGAGATCCGTAGCGACTGCCGCTGGGCCGGACAGACATGGGCGGTGGGATCTGATGGTGCCACTGAGCTGGAAAATGGACCAAATAATGTGTTATGATCAAAGGAATGAAGTCCAGCAGGTACACTGCAGAGGCGCATTCGGTCCTCACCCTGATGCTCCCTGCAGATTCTTGGTAAAGCATGTAACTATATCTGGGTCTGAATTGCCTCATCTGTAGAAGAGAACAATAAAGCCTTCCCTGCCAGGAATAAGGAAACTGTGCTGGCGATGTCTTAAGCCCCTAATTCCAAAATCTGTGACTCTAATTCAGTAAGATAATAGAATCCTACAAGTGAGAGATTAGAATTCCTCTAAGATGGGGCCAGGCACAGTGGCTCATGCCTGTAATCCCAGCACTTTGGGAGGCTGAGGCGGGCACATCACTTGAGCTCAGGAGTTCAAGACCAGGCTGGCCAACACGGTGAAACCCAGTTTCTACTAAATACAAAAATGAGCTGGACATGGTGGCATACACCTCTAATCCCAGCTACTCAGGAAGCTGAGGCATGAGAATCACTTGAACCCAGGAGGTGGCGGTTGCAGTGAGCCAAGATCACGCCAAGGCATGCCACTTCACCTAAGTGACAGAGTGAGACTCCATCTCAAAAAAAAAAAAAAAAAAAAAAAAGAATTCTATAAGATGGAAGGGTGAGTGACTAGGGCGATTTCTCAAGCTTATCCCCTTCCACCAGCCTACCATGAAGGCCTGTTAGGGGCAGTGTACAGAGGGTTGTAGGCTCTCAAAAAGGCTCTCAAAGAGGGTACCTCAAAAGATAGAGATAAGAAAGCTGCAGAAATGAAAGCCAAACAATGGGTTTGACCTGAGCAGTGCCTACCTCACACCCTAATCACCCTCATCAGCCATTACTTATCTACCCATCTCCCCAGTCAGGTTCTATTGTTACAACAAGGAGACTGAAAAGTAATTTAGGTACAATCAACCATGGTTCAGGGACAAAAGACAATTTATTAGAGTTTCTATGTTCACCAAGTGCTGCTGTTTTTAGCAGACATGACTTTAAGGTTTGAACATGGCCTGAGTGAGATACCCATCCAAACTTCATAGTCTCTGCGGTGGTTCCTGATTCAGAAATTACCAGGCAATCTTCTGATTAGGTTTCTGGGTACTTTGATGTGGAGAAGCGTGTTCCCTACATGGGGAACTCTCATGCTGTGGGTCCTGGAAAGCTGTGCCCCTTTCTAGCATTCCAATTTAGAAATTGGTCCTTTGTTGATTTCATCATCTTGATTCAGTTTTTCAGTCTACATACCTCTGAGTGAATTCGGAAAAATAAAAATCTGGGGGACCAAACCTAGAGCAGTTTCACTAAAGAGCAGACACTCAGTAAGGCCTGCTCGTGCACAGTCTCTCCTCCCAGCCCCTCCATCTCTTAGCCCTTCCCTGCTCTCTCTGACATCATAACTGGACTACTGCAGTTCCTAGGATTAGGAAGTGAGAGAAGAGCGAGGGGAGCCCTACGTGTCCCCATTCCTCAGAAAGGCAGGAAGTGTGGTGGTGGGGAAGGGAACTGATTCCAGCCCAAGTCCTCCACGCCTTCTCCATCCTAGGTCCCAGCTGAGGAAACAGCACTGCCTATCGTTGGTGCTATGGAAGCAGGACAGGAATGAAAGGGAGAGGAGAGCCAGGACAAAGTGACCTGGAAACTCAGCCACTGGAGGGCAGGATTGGCACAAGAGTCATCTGTTTCAGGGCTTATTGGTAGGGAGTTTCTCAGTTGGAGACCTACTGCCTTCTGACTTGGTGAAGACTGGGAAATGGCTAAGGACTTAGCCTTGATTAAGGAACCTATCACTATTGGCCTCTTTCTCCCCCGATTTTTCCAGGGAAAAGCACATTAGTGTCTGCTTCCTTCACAGTTTAATTTCTTCTCAAGTCCTAGGATAAGGGAAAATAACCAGAAAATTACATATTTTCTCCGAAAACTAGACCTAGGGAAAATGGCAGGCTGAAGCCCCTCCTGCATGGTACTAAACAAACGGAATACCTGCTGTGTACCCATAAATAACAGAGACGTCTATCAGGCAATAGACAGAGCTACTCTTATTTATTATGTTGGTTAATCAGGTTAAGCCAGTTTTGAATGTGAGACTTCAATTATGTTTTTTAAAAAAAAGATTAAAAAAAAAGAAACACTCTTTTGGGTTAAGAAATATGTCTCCAAAAATACCAGTTAATGTCAAAAAGTGTAGGATTGACTACACAAATACATAAATAAAAATCAATTTCTTGGATCCTTTTGAAAATTGGAAATGTGGTTCAAAGAAACAATGCAAAGGCCTAGATTTGCTTCCTAGCTGTAGTCACTAACCTCTCTGACCCTTCCACTAAATATATAACACAGCCAATTCAAGTGTAGGGGAGCTTCCCGGAAGACGTGCTCCAGCTCAGTCTAAAAGGTTGAGTGGAAACTCACAGGGAGGGTGGGGCGGGCTGTTCCAGGTGGTGGGACAGCCTGTACAATGTTGTTACTCTCATGTGATCTTCAGCCTTAGATGAAGGTAACTACAATTATAATAATCTCATGGGTCTGGGAGATTTAAGGGTATCACTTTGGATCCCGCCTTTGGAAGAGAGAGGGGATCCTATGTGTCATTCTACAAATGTCACTTGATATTATCATTATTAGGACAGCTCTCTATTATTAGAGACGTCTGATTGGGGGATTGGAGCAATACACATTTGTTAAATGAATAAATGAAAGGAGTGTCAAAAATTCTGCCGGGGATCACAGGTAGTGGGAAGTTCCAGTGGGTAGCCCGCAGCAGCAAGGAGATGGCAAGAAAACATTGGATGTTCAGAAGCACAAGCACTTGGAAACTCTGGACTAGCTGTAATTCCTGATATTAGAGGCCCTCTTTTGGAAGAAGGTTAAGCTCATAGTAAAATGTAAAAGTAATGCCCTGAGGTAACCAGGATGAGACAGCGGTACAATCTCGGGTCACTGCAACCTCTGCCTCCTGGGTTCAAGCGATTCTCCTGCCTCAGCTACCTGAGTAGCTGGGATTACAGGCATGTGCCACCATGCCTGGCTAATTTTTGTATTTTTAGTGAAGGTGGGGTTTCACCATGTTGACCAGGCTGGTCTTGAACTCCTGACCTCAGGTGATCTGCCTGCCTCGGCCTCCCGAAGTGCTGGGATTACAGGCGTGAGTCACCTTGCCCGGCCCACTTATCTTTAAAGAAAGATTTGTAAGCTAACAGTTGCATACAGATGTTCAACTGACAGCATTATACTTACCGTATATATCCAGCCTGGCAGTGCACGACACGATGCCGGCTTCGTTCTTGGCTGACAACGTGTACCATCCAGCATCTGATTTCTTGGCTGGCTGAATGAGAAGGCAGGCATACCCTGTCGTGTCCTGGTGCATACTGGAGAAAAAGAGAATATACCTATATTTTATTTGGGGGCGGAAGTGCCTTTGTCAAATTTAGGGTTCCAGGAAGAAGGGGGAACTCAGCTTAAGGCAAACATCAAGACAAATTTGAAGGTGGAAGACGTCACAGAAGAGCAGCAGTGAGCTTAATCATACTAGGAGGAGGGGGCAGCTGGGGCCGAGACCTGCTCTTGCCCTCCCCACTGCTGCAAGTCCACTGAAGTTGCGCTCCCCACCAGCAGAACCCCCACTTTTCACAACCAAAGTACAGAAAGCTCTCTTTTCCAAACAAGGTTGGACATTGCATCGATTACTTTGTTAGGACGCTCTGGGAAAGCAGGACAAAACAGAGCCAGGGGGTGGATGGACTGGCAGCGTAGACAGCATTTCCTAATGTAACCAGCCAGGCTCACGCAGCATCCAGCTTCATGAGGTTTAGGAGGAAACCAGCCTACTGTTTCCTTCTGTTTTTCTCCACATCAATAGTTTTTCACCTTGATTGCATGTTGGAATCCCAGGCCACTTGCTTGGAACTCATAGTTCCAAGCTCTCCTATGGGGCTGCCACAGCTCATTTGCACGGTAGGGGCAATAGCAACAGCTTCCTGAGCTCAAAGGATGAATAAGTGTTTGCCTTTCATTGAAAGTTATTATGTCTAAGAATTTATAAAGTAATAAGAATAAACAAGAATAAATCAATTAATAACAAGTACAACAAGAATAAAGTAATGAAATATCCACCACGATTTCACTAGATTAACACATTGGCTACCCTCACCTTCTGATTAGTTAATTAATTAATCCATTCATTCTTCGATATATTTCTTTAGCAAACACTTACTGGATACTATGTTGGGGAAAATGCTGGGTGCTGTTGCCTTCGGTGCTGAGGGTGTAAAGATGAACAGGACAAAAATTTCTTCTCTTTTTTTTGAGACAGAGTCTTGCTCTGTTGCCCAGGCTGGAATGCAGTGGCATAATCTTGGCTCACTGCACCCTCCACCTCCCGGGTTCAAGAGACTCTTATGCCTCAACTTTCCAAGTAGCTGGGATTACAGATGCCCACCACCATGCCTGCCTAAGTTTTTGTTGTTTTTAGTAGAAATGGAGTTTCACCGTGTTAGCCAGGCTAGTCTCGAACTCCTGACCTCAGGTGGTCCACCCGCCTTGGCCTCCCAAAGTGCTGGGATTATGGGTGTGAGCCACCACACCTAGCCAAAGAAATTCCTTCTCTAGAAGGATCCCTAAGTTTAACGGAAAATAAATAAATAAAAGATAAATAAGTAGAAATAAAGATGAATAGAACGCAAATGCTAGAGTAATGCTGTGGGAAAGATGCCTGGGGAAGACAGAGGGGAAAAGGTTATTCTGGGAAGCCGCAGTCATCAAGGAGGAAGCATGAAGATACTGGATGTTCAGAAGCACAAGCATATGTGAAGTTAGGCTCACAGAAAAATGTAACACTGTATAAAGACCTGAGATGACTAAAATGAGATTACTTTAACAATCTATTTCTCAAGCACTGAAATATAATGCAGCCAATTCAAGGGTGGGAAAACTTCCCAGAAGATGTGCTCCGGCTCAGTCTCAAAGGTCGAGTGGAAACTCACAGGGAGGGTGGGATGTGGCTGTTCCAGGTGGTGGAACAGCCTGCACAAAGGCAGGGGAGGGAGGGAGGCATGTTCCTTACAGCTGGGGTTGGAGGGCACACCGGGTACTGGCAAGTGGGGGGACTGGGAAGAAGGCAGGGGAGAGGGTCACGTGCACCATGGTAAAGGGATGGGACCCTTCCTCTCAGATTATGGGAAACTAATGATGTATTTTAAGCAGGAGCTGATATGATCCGTTTGTATTTTTTATTTATTTATTTTTTCTGAGACGGAGTCTCACTCTGTAGCCCAGGCTGGAGTGTAGTGGTGTGATCTCAGCTCAGTGCAACCTCTGCCTCCCAGGTTCAAGTAATTCTCCTGCCTCAGCCTCCCAAGTAGCTGGGATTACAGGCACGTGTCACCATGCCTTGCTAATTTTTGTATTTTTAGCAGAGACAGGGTTTTGCCATGTTAGCCAGGCTGCTCTCCAACTCCTGACCTCAGGTGATCTACCTGCCTTGGCCTCCCACAGTGCTGGGATTACAGGCGTAAGCCACTGCACCCTGTCAGTTTGCATTCTTAAAAGATCATCTTCACAGTGGTGAGGAGGTGTATTGAATAGGGCTTGAGCCTGGCTGCAGAGAGACACATTAGGATGCTATTGCTGTAGTTTGATGAGGTGAGGCAATAGCAGTGGAAATTCATGCATTTGTTCATAATTCCTTCATCTTACATAATATGCTACTAGGTGAAAGGCATCGGGTGTTGTGATGAGTCAGGACATATGAAAACAAAGGAGACGCGGTCTCTTCCCTCAAGATGCTCACAGTCTAGTTGTGGGAGACAGAATGAAAGCATCAATACTAACAATTGTGACTATGTGCAAGAGTTGCTGGTAGAAGAACATCAACTCAGTCCTGGACCAAGTAGGGGAGGAAGCAGGGGCGCTGCTCTTCCTTAGACAGATGATGTTTGAGGTGAGCGTTAAGGGATAACAGACATTAGAGAGGTGGGCTGCAGCGTGTGGGTAGGGGAGAAGGCGAAGAGAGTTCCCAAAGAAGGAACGTCCTGAGCAGAGGCATATAGGTGAGAGAAGTCAGGGACATGAAAACCGTAAATACTTACAGCACAGTTATAATCATGGTGATATACAGGCAGTTCCTGACTTAGGATGCTTGCATCCTGTATGCTCCTCAATTTATGATGAGATTACATCCAGATAAGTCCATCGTAAGTTGAGAAGCAACTCTCTGTCTCTCTCTCTCTCTCTCTCTTTCTCTCTCTCTCTCTATGTGTGTGTGTGCGTGTGTGCATGCGTGCGTTTATTTAGGGCCATTCAGATGTTCCTAGGTGTGTGGTTTTCAGAAGCTAATCACTACGACTTTAAAGTATCAAAATATCCTATTCCTTTTTCTTTTGAGACTGAGTTTTGCTTATCCCCAGGTTGGAGTACAATGGCATGATCATGGCTCACTGCAGCCTTCAA
>NW_012104710.1:417404-420147 GCF_000951045.1 Mandrillus leucophaeus | reverse complement strand
GCCAGGCTGCTCTCCAACTCCTGACCTCAGGTGATCTGCCCACCTGCCTCGGCCTCCCAAAATGCTGGGATTACAGGCGTGAGCCACCGTGCCCCACACCCTGATTTTCTTAAAAGGTCACACCGAGAGCAGGAGGAAGCCCAGCACCAGAATTCCTGCATTCTGAAATTTACTTCTGGTTGGACTACTGCTCTGCAAGGCTGGCACCTCCCAGATGACAATGTCTTGTTATCCTTATGGATAGGCATTACAGTGTTTTGTTCACATCATCTAAGAATATAAAATTTCATTTGTTTAGATATTGATTCAATATTTCTTGGGCACCTTCCACGTTCCAGGCACTGAGATACGCAGAAGAGAGACAGAGGCACTGGAGATGCGCAAGACGAGCCACAGTCTCTGACCTCAGGAGCTCAGCATCTCTTCAGGGAGGCAAAGAATTAACAGTTGCACAGAAGGCCCTACGTACTCTGTGAATCTCTCCTTTTCTGAGTGCTATAGAAACACTTTATTGTTGTTAGGCTGGGAAGGGGTAGTTGTGCCTGGTGGATTCACTGTACCTGGCGGTGACATTTCAGTTAGACCTTACAGAATGAGTAGGAGGTTGCCAGGCAGAAAAGGAGATTCTGGTAGAGGGATCATTGGTGCAAAGGCATGAAAACTTAGACGGGGGACAAAGAGGCTGGTATGTTACAGGAATGATGGGCTGCAGGGCACATAGCTGGAATTTAGTGACGGCTAATGGATGGATGGATTGATTGATGATTACAATGGCTCTCATTTATTTAATGGGTATTATGCACATGGTATCAGGTTATGATTTTAGATTACTGGCATGATTTTGAAAGTGATGTGGGAAATACCGTCCCACCACAGTGAAGGGGAAATTGAGATTGGAGTTAGCCGGGCAAAGGATGAAGGAATTCTGGCAGAGGCTCTGCCTATCTGGGCAATGACTTTGGAGGAAGTTTTGTTTAGGGGTCCCAGCCTGTCTCTTATACACATCTAGCTCCGCCTCCCGGGTTCACGCCATTCTCCCTCCTCAGCCTCCCGAGTAGCTGGGACTACAGGCGCCCACCACCACACTCGGCTAATTTTTTGTATTTTTAGTAGAGACGGGGTTTCACTGTGTTAGCCAGGATGGTCTTGACCTGACCTCGTGATCCACCCACTTCCGCCTCCCAAAGTGCTGGGATTACAGGCGTGAGCCACCGCGCCCGGCCTGGTTAGGGAAGATTAAGCAAGGTACCCAGTTTAAGAAACTGGATCCTTAAGTTTACCTTAAAAACAATCATTTAGTGATGGATGGAAAAGGAGTGTAACTGCCTTGATGTTTTATTTTGTTTTAGTTTTTTTACTTCAAAGAGCTTTTCTGGGTCCTAATATAAATGAAGACATGGGACAAAAAATGTGCAAAGTCTGTACCTGATCCTCTCTCTGGTGAAAGGGATGGTCTCATTGTCTTTCTTCCAGTAGAACACAGGTGGGGGCATGCCTATTACGCGGCACTCCAGTCTCACAGGGTGGCCTTCGGGAACACCGCAGTTCTGTAGTTTCTCCAGGATCACTGGTGCTTTCTTCACCTCTTTGGCTGAGCAAGAGAAGGGTCATTCTTTTTCTCTTTGGTGTTTTTTTCTTTTTTGGAGACTTGCTCTGTCACCCAGGCTGGAGTGCAGTGGTGCAACCTCAGCTCACTGCAACCTCTGCCCGCAACCCTTCCCCACCGGGTTCGGGTGATTCTCCAACCCCAGCCTCCCCAGTAGCTGGGACTACAGGTGTGCACCATCAGGCCTGGCTATTTTTTTGTCATTTTAAGAGAGATGGGGTTTCACCATGTTAGCCAGGCTGATCTCGATCTCCTGACCTCAGGTGATCCACCTGCCTTGGCCTCGCAAAGTGCTGGGATTACAGGCGTGAGTCACTGCGCCTGGTGGAGAAGGGTCATTCTTATTTGAATAGTAAGTACTTTGAGGTTCATGCCTCACACTCACCACAGTTCTGGAATTTAGCACAGCGGGCATGCACCCACCTTACCTCCTGGTCAGAACACTCCTCGTGTCTCTTAGTGAGGATCACTGCCTTGATAAAAGCTTCATAAATGGTTTAAAAAACCAAAAGATATGGGGCAACCATCTCTGCACATCCCACGAGAGGCAATACTTGAGGATCTGGGTCATACGCATGGGATGCAAATGCCAGGAATGGTGGAATTAAAAGAATTTATTTTATACCTCAACAGTAGATTTTGAGAAACCATATATTCTATTTACTGAAACAGATTTTGGGGGGAAGAGTTTTATTTTGTAGAAGTCATAATAGTTTTTCCACAAAAATCTGACACCTACAGAATAATACTATCTCAAACACACACACAAGACTGTGCTTCCCAAGGGGGCTTTTAGAGATTTGGCCAGGACAAATTTAGGTAAAGGTCCCTCATGTCTTAGGGTTCCAAAGCCAATATTTTTTAGCAAAATAGTGGAATAAAGGTAAAAGCCTGAAATCAATGTATTCTTGCAGAATGAGTTTTTCCTATTTTATTGGTGAGAAGAAATTAAAAGTGAGGAAAGGAAAAAGATCTACAGGGGAAACTGCCACTAGCCTAGAGTGAGGATTAGCATGCTGAAGGCACCCTGATTTTCTTCTTCTTTTTTCTTCTTCTTCTTCTTCTTTTTTTTTTTTTTTTTTTTTTGAGTAGGAGTCTTGCTCTGTCACCCAGGCTGGAGTGCAGTGGTGCAGTCTT
>NW_012104710.1:414530-415384 GCF_000951045.1 Mandrillus leucophaeus | reverse complement strand
CCAGGCTGCTCTCCAACTCCTGACCTCAGGTGATTCTCCTGCCTTGGCCTCCCAAAGTGTTGAGATTACAGGCATGAGCCACTGTGCCCAGACAGAATGTTGTATGCTTACATTAAAATGACAGGCATCTTTTCACTAAAGGCAGGGGGAAGATGAATGGGCAGTGAATGGGCAGCAGTCTCTGAGTCTTAGGCTTTCCCCACCGCAGCATCTCAGTCACTCCTCCTCCCTCCCCTGCCACTGCCTTCCCCAGGAAGTGGTGACCAAACCGAGCTGGTCCTCAGAGTCCAGGGCTGAGCAATTACCCAGCCCCAGCAGTCAGCCTCGACTAGGAATGAGCTTTCCAGACATTGATTTTGTTTTTGCCCAATAAAACCATATTTAAAATTGTAGACCCTCAGTTTACTTAGTGTATATAGTTTAATCTAGTTTAACATGTTGCATTGTTAGATTGGAGCGTTAACCCAAGACTGTTCTCTGTTCTTGCTTAAGTTTTACTGGAGAAAAATACACACCCCCACACCGCCAACACACACAATACACACACATATTTTAGATGACAAAATTCTTTAAACCCAACAGCTACAACATCCTCTGGGGCAATTTCAGTTTACTGTGGAGAAATAATTTTCAGTAGAAAGCTTTGTACGGCTACCTTTACTTACTTGTCCCCTTGTAGGATAAAACCAAAATGGCAAATAAATTGCCATTTCCCTAAGTTGGTTAGGGAAGATTTTTTTTTGAGACAGAGTCTCGCTGTGTCGCCCAGGCTGGAGTGCAGTGGCGTGATCTTGGCTCACTGCGAGCTCCGCCTCCCGGGTTCACGCCATTCTCCCTCCTCAGCCTCCCGAGTA
>NW_012104710.1:387668-411935 GCF_000951045.1 Mandrillus leucophaeus | reverse complement strand
TTTGGAGGAAGTTTTGTTTAGGGGTCCCAGCAGCAAACCTTACCTACTACAGAGAGCTCCAGGCTAAAAGAATTCTGCCCGGTTTTGTTGGTAGCGATGCACGTATAGGTCCCCGCGTCGCGCTGAGTGAGCGGGTCAATGAGCAGAGAGTGGACTCCGGTCTCCCTGACCAGCATCTTGTGGGAGGCATCTGGTAGCACAGGTTGGCCATTGAGTAGCCACGTCAGCTCCGGGGGCGGTAAACCACTCACCTAATAAACAACAGGACAGCTGAGGCAAATGACTGACGACAGGCACAGTTATTTGATGGCTGAATTCTTTATCCTTGCTTGGCACCAAACAGACAGGGAGAGAAAACATGGAGTGATGAGAAAGCTCTCTGTAGGGGCATCGAGAGAAAAGAAGGGTCTGAATAAACGGCTGCATGAATTTGAACTGTATGGTACTTTGATCACAGTTGAGGTCATGGTTAACCTATGTGATTATACTCTAGATTAGAATAAATAAGAATTAAAAAGTGAAATAGATAGATACAGTAGGCCTGCAGCATCAATTTCAGAGACGATATACTGTTTACATACCTAATAGCCAAGAGAAAAGCCAGATTTTTTTTTCTAAAACCAAAAAACAAAAACAAAAACACAGGATACATGTGCAGAACGTGCAGGTTTGTTACATAGGTATGCATGTGCCACGGTGGTTTGCTGCACCTATTGAACTGTCCTCTAAGTTCCCTCCCCTCACCCCTCCTGCCCCCCCAACAGGGCACGGTATGCCTCCTCCCTGTGTCCATGTGTTCTCAGTGTCCAACTCCCACTTATGAGTGAGAACATGTGGTGTTTGGTTTGCTGTTCCTGTGTTAGTTTGCTGAGGATAATGAAAAGCCAGATAGTAAACCAGAGTTCTTGAACCTTGCTGTATATTACAATCATGTGGGAGGTGTTTAAAAATCCTGGTGCCCATTTACCATAAATCAGAATCTCTGGGGATGGGACCCAGGCATGGGAATCTTTCAGAGTTTAGAGGGGGGATGTAACAATCAATCTGAATATTATTTAGGCAGCCACAAAGAGAAGAAGAACCATAGATAGCATAGATAGAAGTGGACCCTTTACAGATACTTAACCTCAAGCTTTGACTAATTTGCATCTAAGTCTTCCATAGCATTCTGCACCTATGGGGCAGAAAGGGTGATGCAAGCTTCTCTTCATACTGAGAGATATCCACGCTGCTCAACTAAAGCCTGGTCAAAAAATGAGAATGTAGAATAGCTAAAGGTAAAGGAGGTTGATTAGTATGAGAAACCAGCTTTTGTTCTCATACACTACCTTGGGGCCATATTTTCACGTTTGTACATTTTCAAAGGCCACAAGTCCAACAATTCACTTCAAGGATGTGAAAATCACACCATATGCTCTATAGTTTTTATTACTTTCCAGACACCAAATGAAAAGACTTGTATCTAAACCTTCCATGGCATTCTAGAATTCTTAAAAGGCTTAGATGCAAATGTCTGAATTATAGTAGTCCTCCTTTTATCTAAAGTTTCAGTTACCTGAGGTCAACCACAGTCTGACAATATTAAATGAAAAATTTCAGAAATAAAGTTTCTAAGTTTTCAGTTGTGTTTCGTTCTGAGTGGCATGATGAAATCTCATGCTGTCTTACTCCATCCTATCCAGGGTATGAATCACCCGTTTGTCCACCGTGTTCACACTGTCTATGCTACCTGCCCCTTAGATAGTAGCTGTCTTGGTTATCAAATTTAAAAAATACTCTATATAGGGCTCAATACTACCTAAAGTTTCAGGCATTCACTGCGGGGCTTGAAACGCGTGCCCCTCAGATAAGGGACAACTACTGTGTATCACCTCTTTGGTTGTCTTCTAAAAATGCAATTAACTTGATATAACACCAATGTAATTTTTATTAATATCTAAAGATTCAAAAATTTCATAAAATAATTTCGTCTGACATTAAATACTCCAAACAAGCTTTATGATAAAAAAAAGTGATCTCTGTCCCTTCCCCATTTCATCTTTCCTGAAAAAAGAAACCCACAAAACAAATACAAACAAAAATGAATGCAAACAAATACAAAACACGAACAGATCTGGAACCAAGGATGGGTGCCGGAGTCTACCTTACAGTCCAGCCGACAGAGGCGCCCCTCGTGAGCTACCATATCCCCAGGAGCCTGCAGGAAATGTGGTCGGAAAAAGCGTTCCTGTAGGGGCTCTTTGTCTCTTTCTTGCACTCGGGATCTTCCCCTATAAGAACAAGCGTGTTCAGATATTAAATATAGAAATAAATTTACAAATTTATGATGATAGGCATTTAGGCATGGCTACAGGACCTAGAGAACAGATTTTTTTTTTTTTTTGAAGGGAGAAAGGGGAGGCTGGAGCATAAACAACAAATAATGGTGTGGAGCTGATGTAAAACACAAACTGGTAAGTATCTCACACACTGTGGGACTGTCTTGTGAGATCTGCAATCAAATAAACAGGCTTAGCTTCTTTCTGTCATTCTGGGTTAAGTGGGCTCAGCTCACCTTGCTATGAGTTCAACCAGTTGTTCAAAAGTCATCAAAATAAACAAATAGATCAGTATTCAATCCGAACTTCAAACAAGAGCCAAAAGAGAAGTCCTGTTTATTACCCAGAGCAAGGCAGCGGCAATCCCTGTGTCTTTGAGTAATAAAATTTAACCTGGCTATAAATCATGGCAGACCATTAAAGATGAGTATGAACTTAAACTGGATAAGACTGAACAACAGTAACAGCTGTTCTTAAAAAAGAAAGGAGGAGGAGGAAAAGGAGGAGGAGGAGGAGGCAAAGGGAGAGGGGGCCAGGTTTGGTGGCTCAAGCCTGTAATCCTAGCACTTTGAGAGGCTGAAGCAGGTTGATTGCTTGAGGAGTTTGAGACCAGCCTGGGCAACATGGTGAAACCCCATCTCTACAAAAAATACAAAAATTAGCTGGGCATGGTGGCACACATCTGTGGTCCCAATTACTTGGAAGGCTGAGGTGGGAGGATAACTTGAGCCCGGGAGGTGGAGGTTGCAGTGAACTGAGATTGCACCACTGCATTCCGGCCTGGATGACAGAGTGAGACCCCATCTCAAAAAAAAAAAAAAGAAAAAAAAGAAGAAGAAGAAGGTATAGTTGCAATGCTGGTGAAATACTGTATCTGAAACATGGGTCACTATTTTTGTTCCTTTGGTAAGTCACATTTAATTCTTCTGTGTCAGCAGCTATGGAATGCCTTGCTAAGACTTTGTGGCACCGTAAGATTCAAGTGGAGAGCCAGGCTCTTTCTTCTTAGTGGTTAGTAAAATCAGAGAGGAAGAAAACCAGTTGTTACATTGGAGACAACAACAAAAACATTCCATCAATATACATTCAATCATGAAAGGTTTCTGTTTTATTAAACAAAAGATGGTAACTTACTTCAATGGGTCTGATTTACATATTATGTGTGCAGGTGCTACTGATGGTTACAAATTTTGAACCATTAAAAGCATGCCAGGTTGGGAGTGGTGGCTCATGCCTGTAATCCCAGCACTTTGGGAGGCCAAGGCAGGAGGATTGCTTGAGGCCAGGAGTGTGAGACAAACCTAGGCAACATAGCGAGACACCTGTCTCTACACACACATAGAAAAATTTAGCCGGCATGGTCGCATGCGTCTGTAGTCTCAGCTACTTGGGAGGCTGAGATGGGAAGATGGCTTGAGCCCATGAGTTTGAGGTTGCAGTGAGCTATGATCACACGACTGCACTCCAGCCTGGGCAACAAAGTGAGACTTTGTCTCTAAAAAATAAAAATCAAACTTAAAAAAAAAACCCCAGAGACTAGTGCTTGTTAAACTTTACTATGCTTGTGAATCACCTGGGAATTCTGTTAAAATGCAGATTCTGAGTCAGTAGATCCGGAGTGGGGCCTGGGATTCTGCATTTCCAGCCAACTCCCAGGTGATGCTGACGCTGAAAGTGAAGGACTACCTTTAATTAAGAATTCATGGATCCAGTAGTTTGGTGCTCATGATAGTGGGGAGGTGCTTGGGAAGGACCTAGAGAAGGGGAATTCTTATTGTTTTTACCTGTGAGACTGACCAGCAGAGGTTAGTCGACTGCGAATGGGCAAGCTTTGTACCATCAAGTGGCCAGAACAGCTGATCCTCCCCTGACAAACAGAAAATGAACAAGATTAAAATAAGAAGAATCTCACACTTTTTCAATGTACATAAAATTTTCTGGACCAGAACACTGTGAAATTTTGACTATTATGAGTTTTTCTTTAGGGGAGAGGAATAAAAGCAATAAAATCAATAAAATATGATTTCTTAAATCACTGTTAATATTCCGGGGGAGAGATTTTTAAGAGTATGGTAATGACTTTCATTTTAAATTGAGATATAAACAGCACAAAGGTAAAAAGAAATTTGAATTCTTATGTACTTAACGTTATTTGCAGTCATAATTTAAAAGCATGGCCAAATATTTTCATACGTTCCTCAACAGAGACTCTTTAAAACTAACATTTCAGTAGGAATGGATGTTATAGTTCTGTACTTCCTACTCAAATAGTAATTGAAGATGTTTATTCTGCCACATCTTTTAGGGGAGTTTTAATATTTGCCTTCATTCAGAAAAGGAAAGTGGATGATTATGGCTTTCCAAGTTTAAAAAACAAAACAATCCAAAAATGTGGACATTATGAGTTTGAGGGACATTCACAAACCTTTGCAAAGTAATTTGCCTATTCGCTAAAGAACAAAAACGACAGATCATTCCTGATAGAATGATTGGTCAATTGATTTATTGACTCTTCAAGAGAATCAATGTGTTGAGAAACACAAGACTGAGTTCAATAAGTCTGCAAGGTATACACAGTGAAAAAATAGTACTAGTGTCCCTTGACAAAGGCTGAAGCATTGAGTGACCTGTTAGTGGCTAACTAGTCTTTTAAGTTGTGATGCTGTGCCCTAGTTACACACAATCACAATGCTTCTCATTCATTTTCCTCAGCAATCCTTAGTAACTCGCACTTCTCAAGGTCTCATTCACAATGACATCAACTGCTCCTTCCTCAGAGTGCCGCACAGCGCAGAACCCTGCGTCTCCACCTGGGGGTTGGCTGCCATGATGGTGTAGTTGCCATCGTCATCACTGGTGGTGGATTCAATGTGCAGAGAACATGTCCCATCTCCTTCTCGCCTCATTTTGCAGTGCTCATTTCTCTTAGAAATCTGCTTACCATCTTTGAACCAGTAAACCTGAAATGAAAAATTATCAAGATGTACGCTGTTTTGTTTATCTTTAGAGGTTAATAAACTAGGGTCTGGGGTGAGGCAAGGGACAACTGCCATCTTTTAAGTGACCCATACTTTATGTAGCACTTGGAAAAAAAACTTATAAAACATATTAAAAATGACTGTATAATCTGCCCCTCGACTTGTACCTACATAATACTATTTAACATTAAATGTTATTATTTAAGTCAAGAATTCAATATAATTTAGGACTAAGATGAAGTTTTTGACGATTTTTCTTGTGCTTCATATTTAGTTTTAAAAACTACCCTAAGGAATGGACATGTCTTCAGAAGCAAAATAATGAAAACCAGGAGACAGGATATTTTCTCATTACCTTATTTACAAGTTCAAGTCTCCTGCAGTTGCAGATCTCAGCACTTAGAATAAGTCGCCTTGCTTGAAAGGTTAGTATGGTTTGTTGCACTAAATGGAATGAGGCTAGGATTAACTTGCTAAATTTCTCATCCAGCCAAAATGTAAATATCTATGTGTGTGTGTGTGTGTGTGTGTATACGTGTGTGTGTGTGCATGCACATACACATCTATCTATATATCTCATGTTAAGTTTTGCATGTGTGAAGGAGATCTCTCAAAGACAGAGGAGATAAATACTGGTTGCAGCTGTCCTCCTCTACTTTTCCTGGTTACCTAACCATACATGATAATACTATGCTAATGTTTATGAAAGAAGAGCAGAGAGATTCTTTGCCACAAACCATGTTGGGTGTAAATCCTTCTCTCAGCTGACTGCCAAAAAATCTGCTGATTTATGTGATTTTTCAGCATCCAGTGATAACGATGTGACATTCTTAGCATTTACCAACCTAATAGTAATGCTACAAATATAGCTCACTTTGTACAAGAACAGGTACCCTGTGGATATTAAATAGATATTAAGTAGACAGAAAAATATCAGTTTGGTGAGCTTGATGGCTATGAAAATCAATAGCCCAAAATATAGTATCATGACTAGGACACTTATTTTAAACTTTTATTAAAATTTGAACTTACCCATAAGTCTGATTTCTTTTTAGCCTGACTATTTAATGATCTCATTCTTGATGGTTTTTTTTTAAGTGAAATTATCTGGGCTTTGCTAATTTTCTGGTATGGGTTTTCATTCTCTTTGTAGATACTTCACTAGAGTCTGATAAGACTTTCTTACTGAAAGGGAAGTTTATAGCAATAAATTCCTACATAAAAAAACCCAGAAAGACTCCAAATAAATTAGCTAAAGAGGCATCTCAAGGAACAAAGAACAAACCAAATCCAAAATTAGTAGAAGGAAAGAAATAATAAATACAGAGCAGAAATCAATGAAATTGAGACTAAAAAAATACAAAAGACCAAAAATACAAGAGATGAAAAGTTGGTTTTTTAAAAAGATAAACAAAATTCACAAACATTTAGCTAGACTAAGAAAGAATCAGAGAAGAGAGAAGACCCCAAAAAATGAAATAAGAGATGAAAAAGGAGACAATACAACTGATACCACAGAAATACAAATGATCACTAGAGACTATTGTGAACAACTATATGCCAGCAAATTGCAAACCCTGGAAGAAATTGGCAAATTCCTGGACACATATAACCTACGAAGACTAAACTACAAAGAAATAGAAAACCTAAACAGACCAGACCAATAATGAGTGATGAGACTGAAGCAGTAATGAAAAAGTCTCCCATCCAAGAGAAGCCCAGGGCCTAATGGATTCACTGTTGAATTCTACCAAATATTTAAAGAAGAACTAATATCAATTCTACTCAAACTATTTCAAAAAATTAAAGAGGAGGTAATACTTCCAAACTCATTCTACAAGACCAGCATTATCCTGATACTCAAACCAAAGACCCAATAACAACAACAGCAACAACAAAAAGATGACAGGTAAACATTCCTGATAAACATAGGTGCAAAAATCCTCAACAAAATACTACCAAACTGAATTCAACAACACATTGAAAAGATTATTCATCATGATCAAGTGTGATTCATCTCAGCTCTGCAAGGATGATTCAACATAGGCAAGTCAATAAACACGACACATCACATCAATAGAATCAAAGACAAAAACCATATGATCATCTCAATAGACAATGAAAAAACACTCAATAAAATTCAGCACCTCTTTATGATAAAAAACCCTCAACAAATTGAGTGCAGAAGGAACACAACACAATGAAAGTCATATATGACAAACCCACAGCTAATACCGTACGGAACAGGGAAAAATGGAAAGTCTTTACACTAAGATCAGGAACAAGACAAAGATGCCCACTTTCACCACTTTTATCCAACATAGGCCTAAAAGTCCTGGCCAGAGTAATTAGGCAAGAGAAAGAAATAAAGGGTACCCAAACTGGAAAGGAAGAAGTCAAATTATCCTTGCTTGCAGATGACATGATCTTATGTTTTAGAAAAATGTAGGCTCTATCAAAAACCTCTTAGGGTAAACAAATTTAGTAAAGTTGCATGATACAAAATCAACATACAAAAATCAGTAGCATTTCTATACACTAACAGCAATCAATCTGAAAAAGAAATCAAGAAAGCAATACAATGCCTACAAAAATAAATAAATAAAATGCCTAGGAATACATTTAACCAAAGAAGTGAAAGATCTCTACAAGGAAAACTATAAAACACTGAAAGAAATAGAAGAGGGCACACACACAAATGGAAAGATATCCCATGTTCACGAATTGGAAGAATTAACATTGTTAAAATGTCTACACTGCTCAACGTGATCTTCAGATTCAACGCAATCCCTATCAAAATACCAATGGCATCCTTTGCAGAAATAGAAAAAACAGGCTGGGAGTGGTGGCTCACGACTGTATTCCTAGCATTTTGGAAGCCCGAGGTGGGTGAATCACTTGAGGCCAGGAGTTCAAGACCAGCCCGGCCAACATGGCGAAATCCCATCTTTATTAAAGGTACAAAAATTAGCCAGGCGTAGTGGCACACAGCTGTCATCCCAGCTACTCGGGAGTCTGAGGCAGGAGAATCGCTTGAACCTAGGAGGTGGAGGTTGCAGTGAGCAGAGATCTCACCACTGCACTCCAGCCTGGGCAATAGAGCAAGACCCTGTCTCAAAAAAGGAAAAAAAAAATAGAAAAAGCAATTCTAAAATTCATATGGAATCATGAAAGACCACAAATAGCCAAAGCAATCCTGAGCAAAAAGAACAAAGCTGGAGGCATTATGCTACCTGATTTCAAATTATACTATAAAGCTATAGTATCCAAAACACCATGGTACTGGCATACAAATAGACACATAGACCAATGGAACAGAATAGAGAACCCAGAAATAAATCCATGTATTTATAGCCAACTCATTTTTGACAAGGGCACCAAGAACATATATTGAGAGAAAGGATAGTCTCTTCAATAAATGGTGCTAGGAAAACTGAATACCCATATGGAGAAGAATGAAACTAGATCCTCACCTTTCACCAGATAAAAAAATCCACTCTAAATACATTAAAGACTTAAATGCCAGGCCTGAAACTATGAAACTACTAGAAGAAAACAATGGGGAAACACTATAGGATATTGGTCTAGGCAAATTTTTTGGGGGTTAAGACCTTAAAAGCACAGGCAACAAAGGCAAAAATAGATAAATGGGATTACTGCAAGTAAAAAGCTTCTGCACAGCAAAGGACACAATTAACAAAGTGAAGAGACAACCTACAGAATGGGAGAAAATATTTGCAAAGTATTCATCTGACAAGGGATTACTAACTAGAATATATAAAGAACCCAAACAACTCAATAGCAAAAAACAAAAACAAAAACCAAGACTGTTAAAAATGGGCAACAGACCTGAATAGGCTGGGCATGGTGGCTCACGCCTGTAATCCCAGCACTTTGGGAGGCTGGGGTCTCCAGGGTGGATCACCTGAGGTCAGGAGTTTCAGACCAGCTTGGCTAACATGGTGAAACCCCATTTCTACTAAAAATACAAAAATCAGCTGGGCATAGTGGCGGGTGCCTGTAATCTCAGCTACTCAGGAGGTTTAGGCACGAGAATCGCTTGAACCTGGGAGGCAGAGGTTGCAGTGAGCCGAGACTGTGCCACTGCACTCCAGCCTGGGTGACAGAGTGAGACTTTGTCTCTCACACACACACAAAAGACCTAAATAGACATTTCTCAAAAGAACACATACAAATGGCCAACAGGTATATGAAAAAATGTTCAACATTACTAATCAACAGGAAAATGCAAATCAAACCCCAAGAAATATCATCTCACCAGAGTTAGAATGGCTATTACCAAAAAGACAAAAAAATAACAAGTGCTGGTGAGGATGTGGAGAAAGGGGAACCCTCATACACCGTTGGTGGAAATGTAAAGTAGTGCAGCTGTTATGGAAAACAGTATGGAGACTGTTTTCTCCAAAAAACTAAAAATAGAACTACCATGTGATCCAGCAATCCCACTGCTGGATATATATCCAAAAGAAAGGAAATCAGTATGTTGAAGAGATATCTGCACTCCTGTATTTATTGCAGCACTATTCACAATAGCCGAGTTACAAAATCAACCTATATTTGTCCATCAGTGGATGAATACATAAAGAAAATGGGGTATCTATACACAATGGAATATTATTCTGCTATAAAAAGAATGAATGAAATCCCATCATTTGCAGCAAAATGGATGGAACTGGAAGTCATTATGTTAAGTGAAGTAAGTTGGGCACAGAAAGACATGTATTGCATGTTCTGACTTATATGTGGGAGCTAAAGGAAATGATCTCATGGAGGTAGTGAGTAAAATGGTGGTTACCACAGGCTGGGAGGGGTAGATGGGAGAAGGGAATGAAGAGAGGTTGGTTAATGGGTGAAAACGTACAGTTAGATAGAAGAAATAAGTTCTAGTACTTGATAGTACAGTGGAAAAATTATAGTTAATAATAACTTGTTGTATATTTCAAAGTAGCTAGAAGAGAAAAACTGTAATGTTCCTAATACACAAAAAAGATAAATGTTTGAGTGATGGATATCCCAGTTATCCTGATTTGATCATTTCACACAAGTATAAAATATCGCATATACCCTAAAACATGTACAACTATATCAATAACAAATACAAAAAAGAAGAAAAAACATTGTGTATATGTTTTAAAGACCTTCTTGAAGGCACTGTCTATAGTTCCATGCTGTTAGGTGGCCAACTGGCTTGTCATCTTCCCCTACCTTTGGAACAGGTATCCCAACAATTTTGCAGGTGAATGTGACTGGAGAGCCTTCTGTGACCCGGAAGTGCTTGAGTCTCTTGTCAAAGATAGGAGCAATACACTTGCCCGTGGGGATCTCATCGTGTTGAATTTCATCATCTGATTCATCAACAGGAGTACGTTCCAAGCGAAACTCTATTTCATTCATCAGCCTCTGCTCAAAGCTTGAAATTTTGTACTCCTGTCAAAATGACAAACATGTTTCAATTTCCATATGGCAAGGAAGAACATGTCCATCAGGACAACTGAGGAAGCCACTTTTTAAGATTCAGACATTAGATTTATACCATGAAATCCAAATAAACCAGATATGTTCCAGATCCAGTTTCTCACCATGGAGCACTAAAGGAAATGTCAGTGTCTCTCCTAAAATCCCACATGGCCTTAGTGCATCCTGACATTCCACCTGAGCATGCAGTCCCAGTAGAATTCTGTAGGAAATGGAATGTAGATGGAATATAATTTTCAGAGCTATATTAGTGTTCCTTTCAATATGGATAACTTCCTATAGAGTTATTTTGGCAAAGCCATTCTGAACTGCATTTTGATATATGCCTGCAACGCCTGCATCACCAGCTTCTTGTCTCTACTGGATTTTTCCATCTTCACACTTGAGGAAAAGCTGTCTTGAAAAATATATCGCTACTGTAACAATACAAGATGGTGAAAAAAAAAAAAAGAGACCAGGCACAGTGACTCACACCTGTAATCCCAGCACTTTGAGAGGCTGAGGTAGGTGGATCACCTGAGGCCAGGAGTTCGAGACCAGCCTGGCCAACACGGCAAAGCTCTGTATCTACTAAAAATACAAAAATTAGCTGGGTGTGGCGGTGCACACCTATAATCCCAGCTACTGGGGTGGCTGAGTTATGAGAATTGCTTAAACCCAGGAGGCAAAGGTTGCAGTGAGCTGAGATCATGCCACCACAATTTAGCCTGGGCAACAGAGCAAAACTCTGTGTCAAAGAAAAAAAAAATAAGAAAGAAAGAAAGAAAAAGAAAAGAAAAAGGAAAAAAATCTCTCTTAACTCCATATCTACTTTCACTGCATCTCTCTGCCTCCCTCACAACAAAACCATTTGAAATAATCCCCTGCTGTTATGAGATCATTTCATTGTCACCTATTGTCTTGCTAACCTACTTCAATTAGTCTTGTGTTCTTTTTGTTCCTCTGAGATTTCTTCAAATATGCCACATCTAATTGTCATTTATCTATTCTTACCTTACTTGATCTAAGCAGCATTAGACACAGATGACTACTTTTTCCTTTTGAAACATTTTCTTCCGTGACACACCATACTGGTCTTTCCTTCTCTTTCTCTCGCCGCACCAGTCTCCTGTGCTGGCTCCATCTCTGCTCTAGGTGACCTCATCCAATGTCCAAGCTTCACATACTTTCTGCTCATGACTCCTAAATCCATATCTCCAAGCCTGGTTTCTTTCCCAGAATTCCAGAGTCATATACTACTATTCTACATTATGATGTCTAATGGGCATGTCAAACAGGATGGCTCAAACAGAATACGCTTGATTTCTGTCCCCCAGAGATACTCCTAACCTCCTTTTCCTCATTTCAGGAAATGGCACCACTATTCATCCACTTGGTTAAGTGATTAAACCAATGTTTCTCACACTGTCTACCATGAAAATCAGGTTTTAAAAATTTCCAGCCTGCACTTTTGTAAAGTAAAATAAAAACAAATTATTAGCAAAATGAAAGAAATGCAAAATTATTGTATACTATATAAAACTTCCCTGTCAAATTTCTATAAAATTTTCTGAATTGTTACCCTTTTTTTTTTTTTTTTGAGACAGAGTCTCCCTCTGTTTTGTTGCCCAGGCTGGCGTGCACCCTCTGCCATGCCCAGCTAACTTTTGTATTTCTAGTAGAGACGGGGTTTCACCATGTTGGCCAGGCTGATCTCGAACTCCTGATCTCAAGTGATCTACCCACCTCAGCTTCCCAAAGTGCTGGGATTACAGGCATGAGCCACCATGCCTGGCCCTGAATGATTACTCTTAATTTCTGTGCTAATCTCAAGGCAGAGAGGTGACATCTTGCAGGCTGGCACAGGTCCTCGGACCACACTTTGACAGCACTAAGTAAACCCTAAAACTAGGACTCATTTTGGATTCCTCTTACTCCCTCTCCCTGCCATAGCCTGTCCATCAAAAATGTCACCTCCCCAAAGCAGCCTCCCCAGATCCCTTCATCTAATGTAACTCCCCATTCTAATTCTCTACATAGCACTGGTTACTATCTAGTGTTTTTCTTGTTTGTTTATTGATTGAATGATTGAATCTCCAAGTGTTAGAATGTTAGCTCCACAAGAGCAGGGATCTTGTTTGTCTTCCTTCCCCCTATACTGACAGCACCTAGAAGAGTACCGGCACCATGGCAGGTGAGCACTTAATAAGTATCTGAAGAACGAGTGAATACATGAATGAAATAGAAGCAATCATTTGTTCTGACATTACCACATCTTTGAGGAATCTGGAGCCATGTGCTTGGGGTGAGAGTGAGACCTTTGGTTAAACTTATGGCTCTAGTTAACCCTAATTTTATAATTTAGGGGAACTCTATGGAGATGGTACTGGCATGCTCCTGAAGTGGAATTTGGAAGCACATGGCTGATATGCACCTGCCCCTAGTCAGTGGGAGAGTGACTGAGTTCAGCACTTGTGCATTCTCAAGCTAAATCACGTTAGTGATGTCCTCTAATTACTGTCTTATACATTCAGTATAATCATCTGAATTTGGATAGAATTTTAACTTCAGAACTACAGAAACTAAGTGTTTCTTGGTTTTAATTTGTTGGAATCAATTTTAAATCTGCTCCTCTCTGCCACATCTCAAACTGGGTAAAAAAAAGTAAGTACCCAGTTCTTATAGGGTGGAAAAAGTGATTAATTTCCCATAAAGTTTATTAATTTTTAATGAGATCATTCAAATCAGTTAAAGTAAAAGATCGTTACTGGATTCTGAAACCAGATTTAGTTGAAATATATTAAGATTATTTTCTACATTATAGGAATATTTTTGGGAAAAGTTAATAATTAAAGCTTCCACTATCCACCTATTAGGTGAAACTATGTGAAACTGACATTTTTGTAGGTCAACAATGGTAGACTATCAGAAGTTTCATATGATTCAACCTAATTCTTCACAATGACCGTATTTTCCATAAATATATTATATGGTCTCACAAGTTTGAAGTATTTTCTAGACTTGCCAGTTTAAAATCACACCAGGAATTTTTTTTTCTTTGTTGGACTGTATTCATGATTCTAAATTGATATTACTTTTCTTTTTAACAAATTTGGGTTTATTTTCCAGGATGTTTAGAAGTAAACCAATAAGTCGTTTTATTCCGTTACCATGTGAGATAGGTGCTACATTTTATTGTTTATTATTTTCAAATTACATTCAAAAAGAATAATTCACATAGTTCTCACTCCACATGCAGATCCTAGACCCCAAACTTTCATGAGGGTGACTTCTCCATTTATTTCAGGCTCTGTGATCATTGGTGGAGAGGGGTGTGGACTGGGTGCCTGTGTTCATAGGGAGAAGTGCCTAGAGGTGCTGACTGAGCCTGTATCTGGCAGGGGGTGTTGGGGAGGGTACGTGGATGGCACCCACCCTAGAGGCCACTAGGGAATTAGCTGGGGACTCTTGCTATGGGTAAATCATAAAGAAAAGGTTATTGTTTCCTAAAAGCTAATCTGTGTTTTTCAGAGTTTTCTGTTCATATTTCAGAAACAAAGACTAAAGCAAGCAGAAGTCCCAGTTTCTTTCTTTTTTTCCTCTTTTCTTTTTTCTTGTCCTTTCCTTTCTTTTCTTTTCACTCCCCGCTTCCTCCCCTCTTTCATTCCCTCCCTCCCTCCCTCCTTCTTTCTGACGTGATTTCGTCATGTTGCCCAGGCTGGTCTTGAACTCCTGAGCTCAAGCAATCCACCCGCCTCAGCCTCCCAAAGTGTTGGAATTATAGACTTGAGCACGCCCAGCCGGAAGTCCCAGTTTCCATCATCATCAAGTTACAGTCATCCACCCTTAAACCGTTAACAGGAATGGGGAGGCTGTATGGCTTCAGATGTTTCCTTTTCACCCACCAGAGATTTTCCTCTTTCTTCTCTCGATGCTACAGATCCTGGTCCTCCACCTCCCATTTCCAGCCCCAACTTCTCAGCATACTCCCGGGACTCGAGTAGTGCTGACCAGCCAAGGACAGGGCACAGGCACCGAAAGCCAGAAGGGAAAGCTCCAAGGCTTCGTCTCCCAACCTGTCCCTTCCCTGACACTGGGGCTGCAGCTCTTTCCCCAGACATAGTCCTGGTGTTGTCCATTGCCCGCCCCCATTCCATTCCTGTTTCCTCTGCTCCTATCTCACTTCTACGTCCTGCCACGGCTTCTTAAAGAAATGCCTCAAAAAATACAAAAATTAGCCGTTCGTGGTGGTGTGTGCCTGTAATCCCAGCTACTTGGGAGTCTGAGACAGGAGAATCGCTTGAACCTGGGAGGCGGAGGTTGCAGTGAGCCAAGATCATGCCATTGCACTCCAGCCTGAGGGACAAGAGTGAAACTCCATCTAAAAAAAAAAAAAAATAAAAATAAAAATGCCTCCAACAGTTAACACTGGATCTGCTGGGTTTACTCTGGTAAATCTTATTTGGGTCATTCATGCATCCGATCCTTTTATCAGTTCTCTATGAATGGCCCTTGTTCCTATGGGACTCTGTGAAGAAAAGGGCATATCAAGGTGGATATGACTCTTTTTACTCTCACCATAGTCTGTTTCCAGTTATTCCTGAAAACCCTTACAAAGGCTTTTCTTGCTTCATATCAGGATATTACATATCTGAATCCAAATTACCAGGAACAAAAGAAGAACTTGAAGGATTAAGAGAAACAAGAAGACCAGTCCCTGAGGTCTATAGAATAAAATAAAAGGAGTAACCAAGGAGCCAGCCCAAAATGGAGAAGTATTCTGGGGGGTTTTCTTTTTTTTCTTCTTGAGACAGGTTCTCACTCTGTCACCCAGGCTGGAGTGCAATGGCATCATCACTGCTCACTGCAGCCTCGACTCCTTGGGTTCAAGCAGTCCTCCCATCTCGGCCTCCCAAGTAGCAGAGACCACAGGTATGCACCATCATGCCCAGTTAATTTTTAATTTTTTTTCTAGAGATGGAGTCTCCCTACGTTGCCCAGGCTTATCTTGAACTGGGCTCAAGCAATCCTCCCACTTTGGCTTCCCAAAGTGTTGGAATTACAGGCATAAGCCACTGTACCCGGCCTCTGGGGGTTTTCAATAGGCAAGAGGTCTTAACCTTCTATGGCTTCTTATCTTGTTTTATTATGTCCTCAAATTTCCAATCCATCCATACCACCTCTAGCCCCTATTCTAATAGAGTTCTTGCTACAAGCTAAAGAACCTTCTCTGCAGTTTCTATTGCCTGACTAGGGAGAGCTGGTAAGTTCTTAGCTAACAACACTGTTAGAATTATTACAGGGAAAGATGAATTCCTGAAATTCTATATTATGAACTATTTTTTTTCCAAAGAATTTTTTTTTTTTGAGACAAGGTCTGGCTCTGTTGCCCAGGCTGGAGTGCAGTGGTGTGATCTCAGCTCCTTGCAAACTTTGCCTCCTGGGCGCAAGCCATCTTCCCATCAGCCTTCTGAATAGCTGGGACAACAGGCACACAGCACCCCCACAGCTAGCTAATTTTTGTATTTTTGGTAGACGGCGTTTCGCCATGTTGCCCAGGCTGGTCTTGAACTCCTAAGCTCAAGCAATCTGCCCGCCTCAGCCTCCCAAAGTACTGGGTTTAAAGGCGTGAGTCACCATGCCTGGCCCCAGAGAAATATTATTATACATGGTGGTAAGTTATGACTATACTTATACTTCAGAAACACAATCGGTTATAGATATACAGCCTTTAAGCACCTGCCTGAGAATATAAATACCACATTGTCTCTATGTATTCCAAACAACAAATTTTAGGAAGTTGATTTTAAGTTGGGGCCTGATTTTACAGAATGTAAATGCTTGAATTGATTTAGCCAAAGGAACTACAGGAGCAATATGATGAAAATATGTGCTTTTTGTTTGACCATAAATGTGTATAGTAGATACACACTTGGCTATATATTTGTTATCTTAACCAGTACTCCAAGTTGAGAGGTGATGAAAACAGAGAGCTCAATGAGTTGTTTAAAATATACTATTAGAGGCTGGGTGTGGTGGCTCATGCCTGTCATCCCAGCACTTTGGGTGGCTGAGGCAGGCGGATCACCTGAGATCAGGAGTTTGGGACCAGCCAGGCCAATGGGGTGAAACCTCGTCTCTACTAAAAATACAAAAAAGTAGCCAGGTGTGGTGGTGAGTGCCTGTAGTCCCAGCTACTTGGGAGGCTGAGGCATGAGAATCACTTGAACCCAGGAGGCACATGTTGCAGTGAGCCGAGATTGTGCCACTGCACTCCAGCCCGGGTGACAAAGTGAAACTCCATCTCAAACAAACAAACAAAAAAACAAACAAAAATACCCAAAAAAAGCCATATATATAAAATATACATTATTAGTAACCAGGCAGTGAGGATACACTTGTAACTAGATTGTAATCAGAAGTTCCTACTGAGGCACCAAGATGGGCTAGATATCAGAAAACAAGTGACTTTTGAGACATACTGTTCTTCAGAAATTTCAAAGCAGGTGCTTAAGAACAGCTTAGATGATTTCAACCTTTTACCTCCATCACAGACACAAGAGTCAGGAGGGAGAACACCCAGCAAGAGGACTTTGAAGAGAGCCATTAATGCCTGTGAGATGCCTACCTCCATCCCTAACCCTGGGGTACTTGTTTCACCTCAAGTTTAGCGAGGGAGACTAAATGGACCCCCGTGGAGAGGGTCCATTGGAGAGCTTGGAAAGCTTGCTATGCCTCCTACAGTTAGGGGACACAGGGGTTTGCCATCTGCCCCCTGCCTGAGAAATCTGAAGAGTGAGGAGCAAGCTGGCTGTTTGGGGATGGGCAAGCAGAAGGCTGTCTTGAGTGGCCTGCAGGCCTACAGTGTGTCAGGGCAGAGGGCGTGCTGTGGTTCCCATCGTGCATCCGTAGGCCACAGACAAAACAAAGTCAATGTGGGATCAGCTTAGGTCCTTTCAGGATCAGGAAAGGAAGGAACCAGGAGCAGAAGTTAGGCTGGGCGTGGTGGCTCACGTCTGTAATCCCAGCATTTTGGGAGGCTGACGTAGGTGGATCACTTGAGGTCAAGAGTTTGAGACCAGCCTGGCCAACATGGTGAAACCTCGTCTCTACTACAAATACAAAAGTTAGCCAGGCGTGGTGGCGAGCACCTATAATCCCAGCTATTCAGGAGGCTGAGGCAGGAGAATCTTGAACCCAGGAGGCGGAGATTGCAGTGAGCCGAGATCATGCCACTGCAATTCAGCCTGGGCAACAGAGCAAGACACCGTCTCAAAAAAAAAAAAAAATTAAAATTAAATGTAAAGGTATTTTCTGCACTGTTCTGCACAAATGTTTCACTATCAATCCACGGTCCATAAATGTGCATTTTAAATGTCCAGTACGGGGTTTATGCTGTGTTCTCCATGTTCCTTTGCCTCATCTCCTTTTTGAGTAAAAACAGGAGTTTTTGTGTTAGCTGCTCATAGATGATGTCTACACTCAAAGGAAAGAATATTTTTTTCTATGTAAATCTGGGTGTTACAGAAATTAAATCAATGAGAAATGACCCATCCTCTCTAGGCTCATGAATTGCATAGAATTAGAGTTGCTCTATGACAGGAAATGAAAAGCTAAAAATATTTACTTCAGAAGAATATGCCACTTGAAAATATAACCATTTTTTAAAAAAACAGACAATCCTCTTAAGGCTGATAAATTGACAACTTGAAGCATTTGATTTCTGGGACACATCTGCAAAAAGTTTCTTCAAATTGGCAGTTCCTTCAAATTGGTGGAGACAGTTTTTCTATTGCCAACCATAGTGTAATGACGCATCCCAGCTGGACATGGCATTGCTGAGATATGGGCCATGATCCACAGTCACTGCCTGAGCTCACCCCTGGCTTTCTCTACTCTGTGTCCTGAGCCTGGAATTCAGGGGCAAATAAACAAACAGGATCAAGCCAGCTAGGAAACCTGCTCAAAGTGTTCCCAATAGATTCTGGGTATGATGTGCACTAAAAGAAAGCATTGCGTGTTAGAGAAAGTGTTCTCCTTTTCTTTCCAGAGACAGCCAGAGTTTAGAGACAGAAGAAAAGATTCTTAGATAAACTTGGAGGTAGGCCGGGCACAGTGGCCCACGCCTGTAATCCCAGCACATTGGGAGGCCAAGGCAGTGGATTGCTTGAGCTCAGGAGTTCAAGACCAGCCTGGGCAAAATGGTGAAACTCCGTCTGTACAAATAACACAAAAATTAGCCAGGAGTAGTGGCATGTGCCTGTAGTCCCATCTACTTGGAGGTCTCAGGTAGGAGAATTGCTTGAGCCCGGGAGGTGAAAATTGCAGTGAGCAGAGAATGCACCATTGTACTCTGCACTCCAATCTGGGTGACAGAAACTTGGAGGTTCACATGCCTAGAAGATAATTTCTTTTGCTATTTATCTAGCAATCACTTGTTGCCCTCAATAGAAATAACTAGTTGTCATAGCCTACCCTGTCTCTGCTGCCAAATTCTTAGTAAGTACCTATTATGTGCTAAACACTGTGATAGACCATGGGGATACAACATTCTGCACCTTCTCTACAACATTCTCTCCAACATTCTCTACCTTCAAGGAGCTTGCATAAAAATACTTTTAATCCAGTTTTGTACTTAAGAATAAAGAATTCTTAAAAGATGCACAGATTTACTTTATACTTAAATGTTTGGTTAACACAAGAGTTTTGTTTAATTTCTGTGTGCTTTTAAAAGTTTTCATCTTGGCGAAACCTCATCTCTATAAATAAACTACAAATAAGCAGGTGGCTTGCACCTGTAGACCCAGCCACTGGGGGTGAGGCTGAGGTGGGAGAATCACTTGAGCCCGGGAGGTCAAGACTGCAATGAGTGGAGATCGCACCACTGCACTCCAGCCTGGGTGACAGAGTGATACCCTGTCTCAAAAAAATAAAAAAGTTTTCATCTTTTAAAATCAGCTGATTAAGTTGGATTGTTACCATAATGGGTAGTATCCATAATGAGGTATAATCAGAATCTATATAGTCAACTGAACTATTTTCCATAGATTTGCAACAAATCCAAACTTTTCTACTTGGTTAACAGTTGTATTACCTTATCTGAAACTAATGTAAATCGATAGCTGGGATTGATCCAGCAATGTTCACTGAGCACCTACTCTGCACCATGCACGACAGGGATGCAGCAATGAACAAGACACCTCCCAATCTGAGCCCCCAGGGAGCTTCTGACTGCTGCCTTCTATGTGGGTCCATGGCAGAGGATACAGAGACACTTCACTATCCCAGCCGCCAGGGTCCTGCAATGCCCAAAGTGGGCAGCATAAAGCCAGTGGCCTTACAAAGTAGAATGTAAGGCCAATGTGAAATTCTTGTTAGAAAGGGAATGAATGGCATGACTATTCATGGCTCACAAAAGAGGATTGTCATAAAGAATTCATGGTAAGAGATGAAAGAGGAAAGACTTAAATAGAAGATCTGACAGAACAGCTTAGAAGGAGATTAGAGGAACAAAAGGCAGAACAAAAATTAGGTACTTATTTTTTTCCCTCTGTCACATCGGGCAGTATCTGGAAACTGCAGATAGTTTAAAAGAAATAATAATAATAATAATAATGATAATAATAATAATAATAAAAAGCAGGGGGTGTGAGAGGACCAAATAAAGAGATGGAAAAGTTTCCAGAGAAATGAGGTGAAGGAGGAAAGCTGGAATAAGACATTAGCTGGGGATAGAGGGGTGGGAAATGGAGATTAGAAATTAACAATCAATCAACATAGCTAGTCAACAAATACTTACTGGGTGCAGAACTTCATGCTAAGTCATGTATGAATTAAAATCATTTGTCATGAAAGCTGCATTATGCTTTGCGATCCTGGATTCCTTTTTTTAATTTTTTTTATTTTTGAGGCACAGCCTTGCTCTGTCACCCAGACTGGAGCTCAGTGGCACGATCTTGGCTTACTGCAACCCCCACCTCCGGGGTTCAAGTGATTTTCCTGCCTCAGCCTCCCAAGTAGTTGGGACTACAGGCACCCACCACCACACCCATCTAATTTTTGTATGTTTAGTAGAGACAGGGTTTCACTGTTGGCCAGGCTGGTCTTGAATTCCTGATCTCAAGTGATCCACCTGTCTCGGCCTTCCAAAGTGCTAGGATTACAGGCTTGAGCCACCATGCCCGGCCGTGATCCTGGATTCCTTTGACTTTTTAGATTCACCACTCTAACCTAAACCATTTAGGTTTTATCGATGTCCCGTCAAGATCCACTGGTGATGAATGGTACTCTTCAAAATAGGAAACGATGCAGCCTAAAATCTAGAAATAAGGAAACCTTTCTCTTGGCTTATCCCCAACTCAAAGACACTTGGTTGTAAGTTTAGAAAGCTAAAAATTTTAATAAATATGAGCCTCTGAAAGGATGGCACCTTCTCATTTCACAAGGTTCTAAGAATCAACAAATGTTACTTGCTAATTGTAAATATATAAGATGAGTTAAAGGGCAAAGACTGAACTATCACAACAGAGAAACACAAAGCAGTAGATACATCAAAGGAAAACCATTTTAAAACATAATTTATAAATCTGAGTTCTGGGGAGAAAATTGGTTATAGTCAATAGTATTCATTGTTCAAGGACTTGGACTTCTGATTTATTTTCATGCTCTGCACAATGTGTTAATGCTAGATCATGCAAATGTTCTAGGACAGTTTATTCTTTATTTACTTAGAACTAAAATAGGGCAAGAGAACGCAGCTTTCTGGACCTAAAAATTTTCAAAGCAAAACAAATGCATACTCTTCCGAAGGAATCATTTGCAACCCCTTCCCATGTGTGTAGGCTGATATGGGAGTAAGAACACAGATTGTTTTCACGCCTGTGACCCCAGACGCAGGCCTAGATCAATACACAGGTGTCTCTTCATAGTTTTTCTCTGCTTGTCTAATGTTTTTACACTTTCCTAAGCTGACTTTCTTAACTTCACTAGCGTGGGTCACAGTATATTTTAGACAGTTCTTCACGACGTTTTTACTATCATTTCCCAAGGCAGCAATGGATAAAACAATATAATACGATCATCATTTTATTTTCCAAAACTTCCTCAGAGTCAACATCTGCCATCCAAATGCAAGCACTCCATTTCAGACAGCTCCTAGTTTCCCAAATTTCATTTATGCAGCTTGGATTTCATTATCCATGGCATGGGATGTAGTCTAAGATCAATTCTGTAATTAGCCAACTGTAATAACTCTCAGAAAAATAATTCTCAGAAGAATGACACATGTCACAAATATTCAGATGAGCGTGTTGAGATGCTTTTAGAGACTTTTCTAGTTCCTGCGATTAGTCCAGAAGTTAATTCATGATGGAGGTTTAAGAGAGATTTCCACTGGATTTATGGCACTCAACTTGTGGAATTTCATGTTTACACATGTCAGGTAACTAAGAGAAAAACCCTTCTTTCCCCTGAATTGGGCAATGGGGTATCCTGGATCTACCTACAGAGTAACTATAAAAGTAAATTCAAACAGCGTATGTACTGAGCTAGCATTGTTTTTACAAGGCTCTAATTGCTCGCTTTCCCAGTTGTAAAAGACATAGGCTGAATACAGCTATGATTACAATGACTTAGAAGGATTAACAACCACAAGTGTGGTGACAGTATTATAGGAAAATAAATCTGCATTAGATAGAGCAACATTTATAGGGCTGGAAGGTAACTGTTCTCATAAAACTGAAAACGCTGCAGCATTTCAGGGAAAATGTGAGAGTATCCTGGAAACCACAGCTCTAGTTCCAGTTGCACTATTGAGCCTGTGCCTTGGTTTCTCTGTCTAGAAGGTGGAAGAGAAGAATAGGTGGCGTTGGTATTTGCCTCCCAGAAATAGATGAAATTTGGTGAAATAATCAATGAAAAGTATACTCAGTTATGGCAAGTTTAAATATTCCCCTTAATAATTTTAAGTGAATTTTTAAAAGGTTTTAAGCACCACATTTTCAAAAGAATCCACTCAGTATAAGTTGCTTAATATATAACACAATTGCAAATTACTGTATATCCATGGCTGCACTGGAAGTAAGAGACAGAAACACTAAGGAAAACAGCATGTGCTCCGGGAAATCGGGAACTTTGTTTCTAGGAGTTCACAAATTCCACAATATTTGGCATATTGTATTGACGGAAATTTTGTTGTATTTTTGTCAGTTCCCATCTTGGGAAATAAACCAAGAGTTAGATTATTAAAATGTAAACCTGCATTAAAAATAACCATTTGATTCTCAAAAGCAAAAATAAATGCCTCAAATCAGAACATGTTCAGTCTATCTCTCTTTTGTTTGAATGATGCTCGCAGGTGGCTTTCCTCTCTTTCCTTTGGTGTAAGCATTTACTAGAAAGCAAAGAGTTGTACAGGTTGAACCACAGGAAATTGTCTAATGGCTATTTCACATGATTCAACCTAATATAAGGATTGAGAGGTACTGGTGACCAAACTTTTAAGCACATTAGATTGAAGATTAGACAACTTAGAACCCCAGAGTTCCTTAAAGTCTAGATCATAGGCTGGGTGTGGTGTCTTACGCCTGTAATCCCAGCACTTTGGAAGGCCAAGGCAGGATTGCTTGAGCCCAGGAGTTTGAGACAAGGCTGGGCAACATGGCAAGACCCCTGTCTCTTTAAAAAAATTAGAAAATTAGCTGGGCCTGTAGTCTCAGCTACAGTGGGGTAAGGTAGTCTCAGTTACAGTGGGGTAAGGTAGTCTCAGTGTGGGCTAAGGCAAGAGGATCGCTTGAGCCCGGGAGGTCAAGGTTGCAGTGAGCCATGATCGTACCACTGCACCCCAGCCTGGGTGACAGAGTGAGACCTGTCTCAAAAAACTTTAGATTGTAAACTGAGCTGAGGATTGCTGGGATGCACAATAGATTGTTTACTCTCTTCTTTAATATATCCTATTCTAGGTAAATACATGTAAACAAGTAAACTGAGTTAGCTACTGGGAGAATTAAGAACTGCAGATCCACACAGGCAGATTTCTTTGGTTAGTCTGTGCTCTACCATCTGAGCTGCAACATCAGCCTCACTGAGGTTACCTGAGTATCCGAGCACTGAATCAAGCAAAATTATATTCCTTACAATAAAATTTCAATAAACCTTCTGAATCCAACAATCTTACCTGCTGGTTTGGTCTGACATCACTGAAATTTATTTTTTTCCCCAAGTCTCGAATCACCGCGTTCTTAGTTTCACGAATGTGATCATCATTCACTGGTTGAGGAGACTTTGTATTTTTCTTCACTAATCCCTGGGACGGCCTGTAAGATAAATCCACACCCGACACACCCATGAAAAGCACTGGCCAGGGTGAAAAGGCCTAGAAATCAGAGTGGTTGAAGTGACAACCAGAAACCAGCAGTCATTAGGCACTTAGGGAATTAAGCCCTGTGCAGAGAATCAGTATTTGTAAACGTCTTTTTGGTATTTTAATTAAAACAAAA
>NW_012104710.1:384620-385853 GCF_000951045.1 Mandrillus leucophaeus | reverse complement strand
AAGTTCTGATGACCAGCGGAAAGTATCCCAGCTGGAGAACAGAAGGCACTGAGCTACACACAAGTGTGAGTTACTGAAAAGGGCCGAATTCTCCATAAGAACATGCTGTATTCTCCACTCTGCCTTGTTTTAGAGCAGACCTTAACAAAGAAGCCAGATGTGTCTCAGAGGGGTTTCTCATTCTCTTGTGATAACAAACCTTTATAGATAAGGTGACCATATGTCCCGACACATTCAGGAAGGTCCTGGTTTAACATCTTTTCCTGGCATCATTATTTTTGTTTTTGTTTTTGTTTTTGGTTTTGAGACAGAGTCTTACTCTGTTGCCCAGGCTGGAGTGCAGTGGTGCGATCTCGGCTTACTGCAACCTCTGCCTCCTGGGTTCAAGCGATTCTTGTGCTTCAGCCTCCCAAGTAGCTGGGACCACAGGTGTCTGCCACCATGCCCGGCTAAATTTTGTATTTTTAGTAGAGACAGGGTTTCACCATTTTAGCTAGACTGGTCTTGAACTCCTGACCTCAAATGATCTGCCCGTCTTGGACTCCCAAACTGGTAGGATCACAGGCGCGAGCCACCGTGCCCGGCCCTGACATCATTATTAATAGAACTCACTTTCACTCTCAGAAATGTCCTAATTTGAATGATGATTATATGCTCACCCTGATTATAAACCTTGCCTTAGACTTTTATGGTTCCTAAAAGGAGAAAGATCAAACTGGAAACAGTTTCTCCATTTACAGAACCTGAGTCACAGAGGCATCACATGATTTGCCTTAATGGTCCGTTGAATTCAATGGTCTGTTGAATTCAGTGGTCTATTAAATTTCTCTTCACGAAAGAATTCTTTTTTAACAAAGTGTAATGAAAATGTCTTAAAATCATATATGCATAAAGTCATTAAGGCTGCCAAACCTTGATGTTTAGGAGAATCTACTCTTGAATGAGTAACCACAGGAAGACCCATATGTGGGATCACAGTGCTTCAGGACCACTAATTATATGATCTTCATTTTATTTTTATTTATTTAATTATTTTAGGCAGTCTTACTCTGTCACCTAGACTGGAGTGCAGTGGCACAATCACGGCTCACTGTAGCCCCGACCTCCTGAGTTCAAGTGATCCTCCTGCCTTAGCGTCCCAAGTAGCTGGGACCACAGGTGCGCACCTCCTGGCCCCGCCAATTTTTGTATTTTTTGTAGAGTTGGGGGTCTCGTCATGTTGCCCAGGCTGGT
>NW_012104710.1:379658-381035 GCF_000951045.1 Mandrillus leucophaeus | reverse complement strand
GAAGTGACAACCAGAAACCAGCAGTCATTAGGCACTTAGGGAATTAAGCCCTGTGCAGAGAATCAGTATTTGTAAACGTCTTTTTGGTATTTTAATTAAAACAAAATTTTTTTTTGAAACAGAGTCTCACTCTGCCACCCAGGCTGGAGTGCAGTGGTACGATCTTGGCTCACCGCAACCTCTGCCTCTTGGGTTCAGTGATTCTTCTGCCTCAGCCTCCTGAGTAGCGGGGATTACAGGCATGCACCAACACGCCCAGCTAATTTTTTGTGTTTCTCCTAGAGACGGGGGTTTCACCTTGTTGCCTAGGCTGCTGTCAAACACCAGACCTCAAGTGATGCACCTTCCTCGGCCTCCCAAAGTGCTGAGATTACAGGCATGAGCAACCACACCTAGCCTGATATTTTAATTATTAATAATCATTCAAAGTAATCATCTCCTTTGTCCTGAAGTGTTCCACATCCATTCTGTGTCTAAGAGAATAAGATTATCTAGGAATCCACAAAATGAGAGCCCTGTCCCAGATCAAGCTATTCAACGCACATATCGCCTCTTAACTAGCATCTTACATCAAGAAACCTCAATGACACTTACATGGATGGTGCACTTCTAGGCAGTCCCATGGCATTTGTGGGTGGGATGGAAGGGAGAGAAGGCAGAACAGAGCTGAGAAAAGCCACGGGGTTCTGAATCCGGCTGGTAGGAGAGACAGGAGTTGGGGACACACAGCGGGGCTGAAACTGGTTTCCGCTGGGGATGGAAAATGTGAGTGGTGGTGGTGTTGGCTCTGTTGGGCCTGGTGGGGGTGGCTCATTTTGGATGGAAAGCCCTCCTGGAGATTTGGTTTGCATGGAGGGGTGAGACACTAAGAGGCTTTCTTTGCTCACTGTCCTCTGAATAGTTTGAGGAGTGCTGCTCAAAGTGAACACCGGAGAGCTGGAAGGGGCCACGGTTGCTGCGGTGGTGTTCGTGGAGGGGAAGAAATGCTTCGGCCGGGCCAAGCTGAACGTCTGTGATGAAGGAGCCTTCACCTGCTTACTGGATGTTGTCACCGCTGGGGGAGCAGTGGAGTTCAAAACACTCATGTTGAAAGGAAACTCCTTAGGAGATGAAGGAGATGGGTTTTGCAACTGGTGTTGTTCCAGTAAGACTTGGTTATGAAGCTGTTGTAACTGAGTGGAATCACTGTACACAAAACAAGGGTGGAGAGAGAGAAGGAAATGTGTTATTATTGGCCTCACCTTTCAAACAATGTACAGATAGACTGTTTATAACTTGATGATAGGCGGGGTACGGTGGCTCATGCCTGTAATCCCGGCACTTTGGGAGGCGGAGACAGGGGGATCACTTGAGTCCAGGAGTTTGAGACCAGCCTGG
>NW_012104710.1:303555-375299 GCF_000951045.1 Mandrillus leucophaeus | reverse complement strand
GACAATTTCTGGCAGTGTGTGCTGGAGCCAGTTCACTGGCTTTGAAGAACAGATAGTGCACATCTCATTTCAACCACCCATTCGATGACTTTCTCTTAGTAGCTTGAAATTGGCGCAAATGCTAAAAATCAGGGCTTTCTCTCCCCTGTCAGTCATTAAACATTTGCCAGTGCATCACTGACTTGGAAAACTAGTTCTGAGTAAATCTGCTATGGTTTTAGCAGCAGTCACTGTGCTGGTTGCACATTTGAATCACCTGGAGACTGTAAAAGACAAATGAACCTTGCTGATTTAGGCACCTGCTCAGTTAATTTACCTGCAATGGAATTCAGACAGTTATTATTATCTTTTCAAATGTAGGTCAGTCATTCTCAAACTTTACTGGGCCTCAGAATCCTCTGGAGGGCCTGTTAAAACATAGGTTTCTGGCCCCCATCCCTAGAGTTTCTGATTCGGCAGGTGTGGGGTGGGGCCTGGGAGTCTGCATTCCAACCAAGCTTCCAGGTGATGCTGATGTGGCGGGTCTGCCTACCACAAGGCCCCAGGTGATTCTCAGTCATCCAGGACTGAGAACCGCTGCCCTAAAGAAACACTTGGCCCCAAAGCATAGGCTTTCCTAGTACATTCTGACTTTTGTCTGACATTTATCTCACTTTTAAATGTTAATTATGGTGTTTTCCTGGGTGTAGCGGGTGGGTGGTAGGGAGTGGGGAAGAGTTGCAACTCAGGGTTATTTCTTTCTTTTTCTTTTTTATCTCTTTTTGAGACAGAATCTTGCTCTGTCACCCAGGCTGGAGTGCAGTGGCATAATCTCAGTTCACTGCAACCTCTGCCTCCTACGTTCAAATGATTCTTCTGCCTCAGCCACCTGAGTAGCTGGGATGACAGGCACGTGCCACTATGCCTGGCTAATTTTTGCGTTTTTAGTAGAGATGGGGTTTCACCATGTTGGCCAGGGTGGTCTAGAACTCCTGACCTCAAGTTATCCACCTGCCTTAGCCTCCTAAAGTGCTGGGATTACAGACGTGAGCCACTGTGCCCAGCCGGGGTTATTTCTCTAACTCTAGACCAGTGGTTTCCAAACTGGCTGCACATTAAAATAATCTGATTCAACTGAGATGGAAGGCATAAATATTTTTTTAAAGCTCCAAATTTTATTCTAGAGTGTGGACAGGATAAGGAATCACTGCTCTAGACAGCTTAATATTCAATCTGAAATTTCAAAGTCAGGCTTTGATGATACAAGGTTTAAAAATGACAGCTTCCCTTTCTGTTGCAATTTTAAAATCTACTTTATCTCTATTTTCCAAATGAATAGCAAATTGAAGGAACAAGCAGAAAATTATATCCTTGAGAAGACTGAGTCAATATATTTTAATGCAAAATGTGTGAGGTTAAACCAATGAGGTTAAAACTAGTAAGAAAATGTTGTAGGCATGTAGATTTACAAAGGGTGTGTGTATGTGTGAGTGTGGTGAATATATATATTCATATCTATACTAATGTAAACATATATATACACAAGAGAAAACTTAAGGAAGGCAAAGAATATTAAAGAATTACATAGTGCCGAGAACTATGTTTCTAGAGGGTGTCACTACATGATTTATTAGAGAGACGTCTTATGTTAATTGGAAGTCTCATGTGGCAGACACTGCTGTCTACTTAATTCCCCCCTTGTAAAAGAACCCGATTTTGTTTATGGTGGCAATATGTGCAGCTAAAGACTGTACTTCCAACCTCCTTTGCAACTAGTGTCCCATCTGCCTAAATTCTGGCCAAAGAGGCAGAAGCAGAAGATTTTGGTTGAAACCTCTAAGAAGTCTCCTTAGAAGAGATTCTAACGTCAAGAGTGATGTCTAGGTGGAGTGGCTCACACCTGTAATCCCAGCACTTTGTAGATGTGATGACTTGACCACCATCAGCTGTCTTGGACCATGAGGGGACCTGGAGAAAAAGCCAGTGTTTGGGACGGCAGAGCAGAAAGACAGAAGGAGACTGGATTCTTAATGACCATGGAACAAACATTCATAGCCCCAGATTCCCTGTCTACTTTCTTTATATGACAGAAAATAAACCCTCAACTATTTAAACCCCGTTAGTTTGGGTTGTCTGCAACATGAAGCTCAACTTAATCCTAACTGACATACCTGAGGACTGAACTCTGACCTTTTTCCATGCTCAAATCCTATCCTAAGGGACCTAGGGAAAGTCACTTCCAAAACAAGCCATAGCCAATCTCATGAAACAGGTCTTTTTTTTTTTTTTTTTAAGAAAGAATCTCATTCTGTCACCCAGGCTGGAGTGCAATGGCGCAATCTCAGTTCATTGCAACCTCTGCCTCCTGCGTTCAAGCAATTCTCTCACCTCAGCCTCCTGAGTAGCTGGGATTAAAGGCACACACCACCACACCTGGCTAATTTGAAACACGCCTTTTTGACCCAGTGTATGGTGGTTTTCTTTTCATCCCGACTCTGGCATGGCATCACATGACAAACAGCAGACTCCCTTATTTTAACTTAAACATTCCTTTCTACTGACTCCAAGTTTTCAGACAAAACTTAACTCTTTCAATTGCCAACCACAGAATCCCCAGCCCCACCTATGACTGGTAAGTCTCTGCTTTGAGATGTCCTGCCTTTTGGGGCCAAACCAATGTTTATCTTCTTGTATTGATTTATGATTTTACCTGTAATTCTTGTCTTCCTGAAATGCATAAAACCAAACTGCAACCTGACTGCTTTGAGTGCACTTTCTCTGGACCTCTGGAGACTGCGTTTCCCTGGGTCGTAGTCACTCATATTGACTTAGAATAAACCTCTTTAAATATGTTGGCAGAATTTTATTTTTCCATCATACTATATAACGGCCCCTAAAACTGTTACTGGGGAAGAGACAGTCCTACAAAGGAGGCAATTCCCCAGGAGGTTGTTTGGGGTTACCTGTTCCCTGTAACTCCCTTCTCTGAGAACTTCTCCCACCTACAGTTTCTTCCAAACATAAATCCTCTAACAGTTGAGTGTACTGGGGGAGGGGGCAGGAGGTCACCTGACCAGCCTGGACCAACTAGAATTGGGAGTTGAACTGCTGAGACTGATTTAGTTAACAGTGGTACTTGACACAGATTATGATGTGGAATGGGGACATGGCCATGATGGGCCACTTATGAACTGATGGGTCTTCAAAGAGAGAAGAATGGACCAGATAAGTAAAGAGGAAACAAGGAGATGCTCACGTAGATGGAGGGCGAACCAGCCGCACAAGCTCCAGCAGACAGAGGCTGGACTGACCTGTGATCCTGAGATGACAGGTGAAGAGGCCCAGCTCCCACCACTCTAGTTCTTCTCCTGCAGGGCTTGGTTGTGTTTGGCTTACCAATTTCTGCCTCTATCCCTGCAGTAACCTCTTCCCCTCTTTTTACTTTAAGTGGATTCCTGTTTCCTGTGACTGACAGGACTTTGAGGGGACTGAGACATTTCTGGATGTGACTCGCTTAGAGGCATGTTTCACAACATTGAATCTTATGTCCAGAATTTTGCCATATACAGTGATGAGAAGAATATAAACTAAACACGAATGGCTTCCAGTGAACATCTCATGGTGATGAGCAACCCACAGTGGGTGCACTGGTGCTGTAGATTTTGATGTTGATATTTAAAGGTTTGTGTAATTAGAAACAATTTTTTATGAATTTGATGTGTGGATGAAACGGGAAATAATAGCAATATCATGCCCTATATTTGCTATGTTGTGGATGGACATTTTGAACATTGCAACACAGCTTTCTTTTTCTTTTTTTTTTTTGAGACCGAGTCTCGCTCTGTCACCCAGGTTGGAGTGCAGTGGTGCGATCTCGGCTCACTGCAAGCTCCACCTCTTGGGTTCACGCCATTCTCCTGCCTCAGCCTCCCGAGTAGCTGGGACTACAGGCGCCCACCACCATGCCGGGCTAATTTTTTTGTATTTTTAGTAGAGACGGGGTTTCACCGTGTTAGCCAGGATGGTCTCGATCTCCTGATCTTGTGATCTGCCCGCCTCGGCCTCCCAAAGTGCTGGGATTACAGGTGTGAGCCACCGCGCCCGGCGGTGATTGCAACATGGCTTTCTAGAGAGTCAGGCAACAACCACAGTAGGCTCCTGAGTTGAGTCAGAAAATCATGACCACTTCTTTATCCTACTATATTTATCCAGCAGCAGCTAGGAACTATCTAACAAATACTAAATAGCTTTTCTATAATGACTACAGAAGCTTAAATTGAAGCAGAAATGAGAAATATAAGGATGAAATTACAGACTGTAAAGACGATTAGACACAAAAAACATCTTTATAAGAGAAGCACAGAAGTGCTTTACCTGGGGCCTCTAATGTCAGAATGTCAGACAAATGTTTCTGAATTAGTTTAAGTGCAACATTGCTTGGAGGTAGAATATTAATTAAGGATAATAGTGATAGTATGCTTCTACTGATGTAAGGATGTACATTTGGCAAAACATTTAATGTGTATTTTCTTATTTGGGAATTCCCCTTTTTGGTTCCATCTTTTTTTTTTTTTTTTTTCCTGGACAAGTCTTGCTCTGTCACCCAGGCTGGGGTACAGTGGCACAATCACAGCTCACTGTAGCCTGAAACTCCTAGACTCAAGTGATCCTCCTGCCTCTGTCTCCCAAGTAGCTAGGACTATAACTAGGCACCACCATGCCTGCTAATTTTTTTACTTTAAATTTTTTCTTTTAGAGACAGGGGTCTCACTATTTTTCCCAGGCTGGTCTCAAATTCCTGGGCTCAAGCGATCCTCCTGCCTCGGTCTCCCAAAGTGCTAGGATTACAGGTGTGAGCAACTGTGCCTAGCTGAGTTCCATTACTTTTAAGATCAGACTCAAGAAAAGATCACAGAAGCTCCTGGTTATTCATCCTACTTTTTACTTACAGTTTGGGTTTGGCCAGAACTGGAGGGGGCTCTTTGACGGGGGAAGAAGGCTCTGGGATTTTTGTTGCCTGTCCGTTGAACCTCTCCTGGAAAGAATCGGGCCTGGTCTGTCTGGTGGTCACCACGCCAGCCTCGGAGGATGCTTCACTTCCTTTGTCATCTTCAGGCAGGTTGAAGTGCACACGAAGCCCAATCCTGGAGCTGGACCGGGGCTCATTGTGGTTCACCAGAACTCCCTCGAGTTTGGGTTTGGGGGGTTGTTCCACAGATGGAGGCTCTGAGTGGGGTGGGGAGGGCTGTGGCTCAATAGCAGCCAGGTTGGTGGTGGAGTTGGCTGAGTGAAGAGACCCGTTGTTGCTGAGGTCCTCATTTCCTGAAAGGACAATAACAGGACCTGAGTTGTCAGCCACTGTAAGCCTGAACTGGGGCATGTGCACAAATGGAAAAGTGTTCACACCAGATGAATGTATGAATGGGAAATGCTTGTCAAAAACAGATCATCATCGGGGCATTAAAGAATGGTAAGGATACAGGAAAAAAATTAAATTAAAAATAAAATACTAAATTTAAAGTATAAATACCCCTTTGGAAAGAAATTTAGAAATTTATTGAGGAGATGTTCTCTCAGGAAATACAATGACGACAGCAGGGTAACTGGGGTGGTGGCTGTAAGTGCAATAAGAAATTGAAAATTGGACACTGTTCAAGAACATTTTCCTCAATAATTCAAATCTTTTTGGGAGAGCCAAGCCAGCTTCGTATGAAAAACAGTAAGGAATGGTAACACAAAGTCTGCATATTCACACTCAAAGTCACAGGCTAAACTGTTCTGGCATTAAAGGGTCCTTACCTCTCACATGCAGCTGTGCAATGCTTGACACTGTCCCATATTTGTTGCTTGCAGTACATGTGAAGCACCCAGAATCTTCTGCAAACACCTCAGCAATGACCAAGGTGCAAATCTCCTCTATATGCCAGTGAAACAGAATGGTTACTGACTTGATTATGAAAATAGAATTATAGAATTTACTGGTATCAGATGATGATTCTACAAAGTCAATATAAGAAGCTGGTTATATTAATTCTTTGAAAACAATTGGTCAAAACAATTATTTGATTGAATTGACTGATTAGTAGGCAAAATGAGTCAAAGAATGTAGGAACAATAACACCATGCAGACAGGCCTAGTATTGATAGGGGGAATTTTTTTTTTTTTTTATAGACGGGGTCTCGCTCTGTCACCCAGGCTGGAGGACAGTGGCAAGATCTCGGCTCACTGCATCCTTCACTTCCCAGGTTCAAGCGATTCTCCTGCCTCAGCCTCCCGAGTAGCTGGGATTACAGGCGTGTGCCAACTGCTAATTTTTGTCTTTTTAGTAGAGATGGGGTTTCACCATGTTGACAGGCTGGTCTTGAACTCCTGACTTCAAATGATCTGCCTGCCTCGGCCTCCCAAAGTGCTGGGATTACAGGCGTGAGCCACCACACCCGACCTGACAAGGGGATTTTGTAAAAATTGTTACATATTATGGATTCTCAGATAATCTTCTATTCTTATGTCGTCAGTACAGATGGCAAAAATAGAAATGAATGACAATAAACTTTTTAAAAATCACAAAAACAAACTAGGAGTCAAAGGAAAAGGAAATTTCTGTGAAATTAAAGAACTAATAAAACATTTTCTAAACCTAGGTCTCTCACTATTTCCCTGGGGAACTTTTGCAGTAAGATTATTTTAAAAAAGGACCACAATTTAAAATTGGACAGCAAATATTTTGCTTTACTAGTAGTAATGAACTGATAGAGTAACTTGAAATTCTGGGTGAAAGAAGAGTAAACGGCATTTCTACTTTTGTATTACTATGGTAAATCTTATGGATTACTCTGATACACTGTGAACAATGATCCTCTGTGAATAACTACAGAGGTGATTCCCACATAGAACCACATGACTACCATCCAAAATTATTAAAGTTAGATATTCCTTGACAGCTAATAAAGAGGAGGTATAAGACAGTAGCATAAACCTCCAGTTATCACTCCATAGAAATGACATTAAAAACAAAATTATTAAAAAATAGTTGCATTAGGAGAAACTTGGCAGGCATCTCAGTGCTTCACGATAATTGAATTGAATTAACTAGACCATTTCTAGGAAATCTGGCCAGGGGGGCATGGCAGGCAGTATTGAGTATTGCTGTTTGAACGTGTCCCTCAATATTCATGTGCTGGAAACAATTCCCAGTGTTTCAGTGTTGGGATGTGGAGCCTAAAGGGAGGTATTTACGTCATGATGCCTCTGCCCTAATAAATGGATAAATGTTGTTATCATAGGAGTGGATTCGTCATGAAAGTAAGAGTGGCCCCCTCTCTCCCTCCCTTCTCTTGTGCACTTGCTTGCTTGCCCTTCTGCCTTCTGCCATGGAATGACACAGCATGAAGGCCCTCACCAGATGCAGGCCCCTTGATCTTGGGCATTCCAGCCTCCAGAACTGTAAGAAATAAATCCCTGTTCCTTATTAAAAATCACCTAGTTTCAGGTATTCTGTTACAGCAGCACACAGTGGACCAAGGCAAGTACCTACTCAGTAACTCTTCCTCCTCCTACCTCCTTGTTGATAGACCTTTGGCGTTGTCTACTCTACTTGGAGTGGTCATATGTTTCGAAGAAAGCTGGCCCCTCTCAGCCTCAGGTGGTAAATCATGACTGGTCTAAGCCAGTCAAGCTAACTCTATTCTTATTAAGTGGTAGTTGAGACACACAATTCCAGTCAGTGTGATATTGAAACCATCACCACAGGGTTGACAAGAATTGCATGCTCGGTTCGGGACAGAAATATAGTTAAGCATTAATCAGCCTGCACTTTGACCCACTTTCTTTGTCACTTAAAGTCATACAGCACTAGATCCTGACCTTCTGCATCCACTTGTTCCTATAGATAGGATTTCTGACATTAGGATCATAAGACTATTTAAGAATTGATTTGCATCCCCATTGTTCCTATAGACAGGATTTTATTTATTTATTTATTTATTTTTTTGAGATGGAGTCTCGCTCTGTCGCCCAGGCTGGAGTGCAGTGGCATGATCTTGACTCACTGCAAGCTCTGCCTCCCAGGTTCACACCATTCTCTCGCCTCAGCCTCCCGAGTAGCCGGGACTACAGGCACCAGCCACCACGCCTGGCTAATTTTTTGAATTTTTTTAAGTAGAGATGGGGTTTCACCATGTCAGCCAGGATGGTCTTGATCCCCTGACATCATGATCTGCCTGCCTCGGCCTCCCAAAGTGCTGGGATTACAGGCGTGACCCACTGTGCCCAGCCTCTATAGACAGGATTTCTCACGTTAGAATCGTAAGGCTTCTATTTTTTTTGAGACAAGGTCTTGCTCTGTTGCCCAGGCTGGAGTGTAGAGGCATAATTTCGGCTCACTGCAGCCTCTACCTCCCAGGTTTGAGTGATCCTCCCACCTGAGCCTCCTGAGTAGCTGGGACCACAGACATAAACACCACCATGCCTGGCTAATTTTTAAGTTTTTGTAGAGGTGGGAGTCTCACTATATTGCCCAGGCTGGTCTTTAACTTGTGTGCTCAAGCGGTCCTCCCACCAAAGTGTTGGGATCACAGGTGTGAGCTACTGTGCCCAGCCTCATAAGGCTTTTGTTTAAGGATCTCTTAAGACATTTTTTCAGACCATGAATTCCAGCAACTAGTTTGAAGACCCCCACAGAGGATCGAGATTAGCAATGAGAACATGGCTTCTTCATCTCCCCGTCCCATGACTTCACCCTGCACTTCTCAACCAACCAGTGATCTCCGCTCTTCAGTCCACTCCAAAACCCTTAAAAATCCTAGCCCGGCTAATTTTTGTAAATTTAGTAGAGATGGGGTTGTATGTATGTTGGCCAGGCTGGTCTCAAACTCCCAACCTCAGGTGATCCACCCGTCTCAGCCTCCCAAAGTGCTGGAATTACAGGCGTGGGCCACTATGCCCAGCCTGAAGAGAGAATTATAGTAATGAGATCACAAACCAGCTTTCTCTAACAGGGTTGCAAATACAATCTGATTTTTCTGCGTGGCACAGAGAGGGCCTTCGGATGTTTTTGCCCTGTTTTGTGAGTGACTTGAACTTTCTAAGTTCGCCTACTGTCACTTGTATTTCATCTTAGTATCCTCCCAACTAAATCGAATCACATCACAGATATTTTACCGAATCTCTGCAAGCTGCAAAATCTGATGATGCATAAGTTTTGAAATACCTAGGCTATGGAACTGAAATTCACCTAGCATTATAAAAATTGCTTTGCCTAGTTTTGAGGGGGCTCAAATGGCGGCCATTTATGGAGGAAAAGAAACACTTCTCAATAACCAAGAAACACTTCTCAATGACCAAGAACCAACTGCATTCATATGAGGTATTAAATATATATTCCAGATTTGCACATGGTCCCCTCCTCTCCTCCTACAATAATAGCTATAGTTCATTTGGATGGCTTTTTTTTTTTTTTTTTTTTTTTAGAACAGACGCTTGTTCTGTCACCCGGGCTGGATTGTAGTGTCACAATCTTGGCTCACTGCAACCTCCACCTCCCAAGCTCAAGCGATTCTCCTGCTTCAGCCTCCCAAGTAACTGGGATTACAGACATGCACCACCATGCCTGGCTAATTTTTGTATTTTTCCTAAAACTTTATTTTTCACTTTTTATTCATCTCAGTGTAACTTCATTATGCATTCTTACATATATAAAATCACTCATATACTAATGAATTAAAGTTGAAATCATCTTTACCTGGCTCTGCCATGGATCGAGGTTCTAAAAGAAAAAGAAAAGTAAAAGATTCTGAGCATTTATTTTACTGAGAAACTACATGTTCATCAGAAGCCTCCTGTAGAATTTCACAGTCTCTTGCACACTCAGGAGTGATACAATAAGATTATGTGACAATATTGAGTAAGATGACCTTAACAGGGTAGGATGGATATTACAGAAAGGCAGCAAAAGAACAAAAACTGGTTTTTTTTGTTTTTTTTTTTTTTTGAGACTGAGTTTCACTCTTGTTGCCCAGGCTCGAGTGCAATGGCACGATCTTGTCTCACTGCAACCTCTGCCTCCTGGGTTCAAGCAATTCTCCTGCTTTAGCCTCCCAAGTAGCTGGAATTACAGGCATGTGCCACCACAACAGGCTCATTTTTGTATTTTTAGTAGAGACAGGGTTTCATTGTGTTGACCAGGCTAGTCTCGAACTCCTGACCTCAGGTGATCTGCCTGCCTCAGCCTCCCAAAGTGCTGGGATTACAGGCATAAGCCACCACGCCTTGCCCAACAGCAACAATTAAATGATATTGCTTCCTCTTGAAATAAATCTGGGCTTCACTTGGAGTACATAAACCTTAGCCAAGGAAGTTTCCGAGTTAGCTCTATTTCAGAAATGACTTGCTTTTATTGGCACTCATTCAGCCTTACCTGGAAAAGGTTTGTGAAGATTGAGAGATTGTTCTTGGCTTTGGGCTCTGATATTCTAATAAAATGTACACTATACCTCCTGCTTTGAGGTTTCTAAGATTAAGAGCCTCAGGATAGATCACAGCTTTTTCAAGAGTAGGTTTTTTTTTTGAGATAAAGTCTCGCTTTGTTGCCCAGGCTGGAGTACAATGGCAAGATCTTGGCTCACTGCAACCTCCGCCTCCTGGATTCAAGTGATTCTCCTGCCTCAGGCTCCTGAGTAACTAGGACTACAGGTGCCTGTCACCACACTTGGCTCATTTTTGTATTTTTAGTAGAGATGGGGTTTCACCATATTGGCCAGGCTGGTCTCAAACTTCTGGCCTCACGTGATCCGCCTGCCTCGGCCTCCCAAAGTGCTGGGATTAAAAGGTGTGAGCCACCATGCCCAGCCAGGAGTAGGTTCTTACCTTAAAATTCTTTGGGCTTCATGAAAATGCCCCCGGTGGTACTAAACATAGGTGTTTGATTGATATTGAATTGCCAACACTCAAAAAGTAGTTGTTGAATTTAGTTTTAATCTACTTCACTGGTAAACCCATTGAAGATTTTTTCTCTCTCTGTTTTTTTTTGTTTGTTTGCTTTTTGTTTGTTTGTTTTGTTTTGTTTTGAGATAAGGTCTCACTCTGTTGCTCAGGCTGGAATGCAGTGGCGCGACCTCAGCTCACTGCAACTCTGTCTCCTGGGTTCAAGTGATTCTCCTGCCTCAACCTTCAGAGTAGCTGGGACTACAGGTGCATGTCACCACACCCGGCTGAGTTTGTGTTTTTTTTTGTTTGTTTGTTTGTTTTGTTTTGTTTTGTTTTCAGTAGAAACAGGGTTTCACCATGTTGGCCAGGCTGGTCTCAAACTACTGACCTCAAATGATCCGTCTGCCTTGGCCTCCCAAAGGCCTGGGATTACAGGTATAAGCCACTGTGCCTGGCATCTCTCAGTTTAAATGGTATTCAGAATATATTATTGTTGCTGCTACTGCCAGTAAAACCTGACAGTAGCACTGATTCCTATGTCACACTGATCTAAGGACTACTATTTTGTGATAGGCAGAAAAAGATTAAGAAAAAAGCAAGTAACTCACCACAAAAAATGATGTGTGTGAGGTAATACATATGTTCATTAGCTCAACTTAGCCATTCCACAATGTATATATATTTCAAAACATCATGTTGTACATGGTAAATTGTAAAATTTTTATTATTCAATGTAAAAAAAAATAAATAAACAAAAGTTATACATGTTCATTATGGAGAAACTAAAAAAATACAGAAATGCAAAAGGAAGTAAAACAATCGACCCTAGACTCACTGCCCAGAGAAAGACTGCCAACATTTTAGCAAATTTCTTTCCCAAGTTTTTCTATAATAGATTGTTCTACATAGTTAATAAAACATATTTTTTTAAAAGCAAGTATGTTGCAATGTAGTTTATGGCTGAAATGGGTCAAGGAGAAAGCACTGCATGACAAGGTGAAAGCATGGTGCGATAAGAAAAGAAGAACTAACCATGTAAATTTCTAAATAATTCTTACAATAAAAAAGAGCAAGAACCCAATGTGAAATAAAGAAATACAAAGACCTAAGTAAACATGAAAAAGAAAAGTTTAATCCCAGATTTAATTAGTGAAGTGCAGATTAAAACAATTGTTCCCATTTTTGGCCTGTAAAGTTAGTGAAGATTTTTAATAAAATGGTTAACACTCATTGTTGGTGAAGGTGTGAGACGAAAGGCATTCCCATGTATTGTTGGTTGTAGTAGGATATAGCTAGGGCGACGTGTGTCCCAGTTCAACTGGGACAGACCTAGTTTATGCCTGGGATCCCTGCATAATTATTAATAGCATCCTCTTTCACTGCCCCAAAGGGTCTCAGTTCGACTGATTAATTGTGTGATCATACTAAATTTAGTTCAACCCTTTGGGGTGGCATTTTGGCAACATATTTTAAAAGCCTTAAAAAGGTAAATTTACAGCAGCAATTCTCGTGCTAGAAATTTATTCCAGGGTAGTAACTGTAGATATTCACAGCTACTGGGGAGGCTGAGGCGGGAGAATCGCTTGAACCGAGGAGGTGGAGGTTGCAGTGAGCCGAGATCGCACCACTGCACTCCAGCCTGGGTGACAGAGTGAGATTTCATCTAAAAAAAAAAAAAGTAAGGAGGTTCTGTGTTTATTGACATTGAAAGGCATTCATTAAATGTTGAGTAAATAATCAATTTACAAAAAAAGAATACGATGATTTTCTCTAAAAACTATGCATGGAAAATTTCTTGGAGAACATACACTGAAATATTAACAGGAGTATGACTACAGGTGTTTTTTATTTTATTCTTTTGATTATATTTTTAGTTAGTTGTTAAAAAGTTACAAAAATAAGTGCATACAATAATTTCATAAAAATAAAATATCAGAAAATAATTTAAATTAACTTACTTTTCTGTAAAATCCTAAAATCTGGAGAATCTTCTATTAAAGTCCCTTCTCTATACCACTCAACCTTAGGAGATGGAGCTCCTTTTACTCTGCATTCAAAGACAACCAGCTGACCCTCAGAAGCTGACAAATTTTGTAGCATCTATAATGATAAGAAGAATGTAGTTAGAACCAAAAAGTACACATTTTTGTAATCTAGTCCCAGCGTTGAATTTTAGAAAAAGATGCCATCTCCAAATCTGGATTTTTCTCCAAAGCATCTACATCTCTAGCAGCTTCAGTTCTGTGGATGTGCATTCAAAAGTAGTTTTGAGAGCTTGTTTGGAGGTTCTAGCAGGGGAGCGCGGCTACTCCTATGTCCCTGACCGAAGACCGGTCCTCCTATATCAGGTATGGTCATCTTCTTCCACTGAGTGCACAGCTTCAGGAGGGATGCACATGGAGCAGGGAGGGAGGAAGAGGACACCCGCATAGCCTGCCAGATCAGCTGAATTAATTCTGACTGTCAATGGGGTGACAGATGTCGCAGCCAGATCACCCTCACATCCCGAAAGTAGGTTTGAAGACAGAATTATCTGAACCCATATAAAGCTTTTCCCTCACTATTGTTTTCCTTTCTCTCTCTATCAATGCTAAGTAAATTTATTAAATATTAGGCAAGACATTTTGAGTAATGTAGCTACTTTTAATACAGTATCTTTGAGGTGGTTTTTTGTTGTTGTTTTGGTTTGGGTTTTTTTTTTTTTTTTTGGCGGGGTTTTTTGGTTTTTTTTTCTGAGACAGGGTCTCACTCTCTTTCCCAGGCTGTTGTGCAGCGTTGTGATCATTGCTAACTGCAGCTTCAACCTCCCAGGCTCAAGCGATCCTCTCACCTCAGCCTCCTGAATAGTTGGGACTAAAGGCACAGGTCACCACGCCCGGAATTTTTTTTTTTTTTTTTGATAGAGACAAGGTTTTGCCGTGTTGCCCAGTCTGGTGTCGAACTTCTGGGCTCAAGCGATCCACCCGCCTTGGCCTCCCAAAGTGCTGGGATTACAGGCTTGAGCTGCCGCACCCGGCCTCAGTACCTCTGTTCTTAAATGCCCAAGTTGTGTTTGATTTCTAGAAATAATAATAATCTTTAAATCTGCAGTGAGTATCTACTAGATGTGTTCAACATAGGAGTGATGTATTAGTCCACAAAAGAATGTGGCTGCTCATAATATGGAAGGGTTATATGGCCCAAGTAACTGGTTCTGTCTTCCTAGCTTTGCCTTGTTTACATTCTGCAGTCCTGGAAATTGATTTTCAGTTTGCCGTTTTGATTTCCTTAAGTGGTCTTTACAGGATAGCCTCACTAATCCGTTGTGGAATAAAAACAATCACAGTCTTTATAAAATCCTAGTCACACATACAGTCATATGTCATTGTAAAATATGTTGTAAATTTGCAAAGGAATCATTAAATGCTTTTCCACACTCCCACAATAAAAGGTTTACGGAGACCACTTTGAATTGTAAGATATCACTGTATACTATACTAGACTCTAGAAGATAATAAAATGCACATTTTTTCACAACTAGTTTCTTATTCGTCATGATTTGTGAGCTGAAAACCATACATTCTTTTCTGTAGTTGGCAATTCATGTGATTATGAAATGCTTCTTTGGCACATGTATTGGCATATTTTTGTTTTTCATTTGGCCCAAAGACTGTAAGCATAAAAAGGTTATAATTAAACTTCCTCCAAAAACTCTGTAAGCAACAAATGCTGCATGGCTTTCTATTATTACAATTTTTGGACCTGCTTTTAGGAAATACTGGCTCTTGCTTCAGAGAAGGGGAAAGTCAACCGTTTTTTCTCTTTTGTCATTCGCTGTTACAAATATTTCGTTATTTTTTACAGTTCTTGTCTGAACAACTTATGATATTCTGTACTTGGTCCTGTCGTACTTAATAGCATTTGTCTAAGGAGAATATGGGGCTGGGGAAAACCACATAGCATTAGCTGCGTAAGAGACTTTCACCGCAGGGGTGTTATGCATTGATAATTGTGACAGCCAGGGGGCGCTGTAGTTCAATGCTAGTGTTTTGTTCTTTCTGAGGTCCCAAATTTGTTTGCTGAAGTAATTCAGGATGGGATTAGCACCGAGTGGTTTCTGAATTAATAAAGAACTATTTGACCAAAAAATTTAATTATTCTTTGTCTTCCCAAAACATCTACTAATGACAAGAACGGAAAACAGGAAACATCAGTGAATTTTGGGTGCTCCCGGCAAACTGGTGAGTATGTCCTCCACACTGACCTCTGAGCAAATTGTGTGCTCAAATGGGAGCTTTGGGACCCATTGAAAACTTTAATGGCACTTAGACACTTTCCTGGAGCTTATACACAATAAAGTTTTCATTCCTTTACTGAGCATTGATGATGTGCCACACTGGAATGAGCTTCCATCACAGACATTAGGAGGCCCACTCCATACACTGTAGTATCTCACATAACTAGGCTGGGCTCGTGAATAGGACACAAGTCTTGGCCTTTGATGTCAAATGAATAACAACCAACTGATGGTTTAAATTGTGAGCACCATATTTTCTCAAAGAGATCCTTTTCAAGCAGGGCTTTCGTGTAACCTCTGCAGATTGAGAACTGGCTCATACATCTGAGCTGAACTTTAGGCCATGTCAGAGCATATTAGATTGACCTCATTCTACTGTGAATGTACTGTTTCATTTACTCAACCCCTTCTGCCACCACCACCTTTTTGGTGTTTGGTTTGGTTTTCTAACTGGTTTGCCTCAAGAAGGAATGAAAACTATGACTCTTAACAGAGGGTCATCTCACAAGCCACTTAGAAAACTGTTAAGAGTCATAGTTATAAGGATGATGATGGTTGTTATTGCTGAAAGCTGCTTTTCTACAAAGTTTCATGAGAAAGAGCTGGCTCATATTGCCACAGATCAGGATCCAAACCAGTTACACTATTAGAACATAGTGTAGCTGACATCACGTTCATCATGGCAGTAGGTCTTAGGCTGTTTGTTACTAATGGCATGGGGTGTACAGACTTGATCATATTCATTTCAGCTTCACTGACAACAAATGAGACAAACAGTCTCCAACTAGCAAAGATTAAGTTAGTCTTTTCTAGGAATTATGAATCTGGACTAAAGTCATTATAACCAAAGATCTACAACTTCCTCAGGTATGCAGTATTCAAAGTGCAAATCTATCTTGTGTGTCATCACTAAACTGGTCATCTGGGAGGACATTCTTTGTAGGGTGACTTGACAACACAGAGACTTGGGAAGCATGTCTTCTTCCATGGCCATTTGACATTTTACTTTTTTTCTCTATTCTTCCTAAAGACACTCTGAAGTCACAAAGTAATGAAAATAATAATTTCTTCTTAGCTGAAACGGAAGGGTTTTTTTGTTTTGTTTTGTTTTTTGAGATGGAGTCTCGCTCTGTCACCCAGGCTGGAGTGCAGTGGTATGATCTCAGGTCACTGCAGCCTCCACTTCCTGGGTTCAAGTGATTCTCCTGCCTCAACCTCCCAAGTAGCTGGACCATAGGTGAGTGCGACCACGCCCGGCTAATTTTTGTGTTTTTAGTTAGAGACAGGGTTTCGTCATCTTGGTCAGGTTGGTCTCGAACTCTTGGCCTCAAGTGATCCTCCTGCCTCAACCTCCCAGAGTGCTGGAATTACAGTTGTGAGCCACCGTGCCTCGCCTGAAGTGGAAGTTATTTGTCACAGAATAAATGTGTGCCTGCTTTGTGCCAAGCACCATGCCCACTGCTATAAATGTGAGTTGAAAGGATATAGTTCTTGCATAGTAGATCTATAACCACAAACATAATGCTGGGACATCCTTGAGAAAGAGCATCTGCCTTATTGGTTAAAAGATGTCAGCTACAAGGTTCATTTTGCCATTTTATTTGTTTTTAAATTAGTTGATAATTTTGCACCTTGGAAGATGCTGCAAGTGCACAGTGCTTTAGGATGGAGTTAGATCAAAGTGGTTTGTGCTGATAAAGAACTGTTTGATTGAAAGCTCTTTTGCCTCTTGACTGTCACAAGTGCCCCATGCAATCATTGAGTAAGAAAAGTCTCCAGAATTGATTGACTGGGGAGAGGGGCCCATGAACTCCAGAAATCTGGATTCCACTACTGGCCCAGTTATTTCAGGGTTTCCTGCCTTTGCTGTTATATAATGAAGTGCTCTTTTTCAAATTCTCACTTCCCCTGCCCCCTTGCACTCTTCAAATTACTGCTGAAGCAGCTGAGGCCAGGGCTGCTGCAGCCTTGAAAGCCTGCCAGAGCAGCTGCTGCTAGGGTGGGAGCAGTGATAGGAGTAAGATTCTAATTTGATCATCGACCTCCCTTCACACTCAAGAAGTGTGAGTGCTGTTTTCCCCGCATAAACAGAGCGAAAGTATTTTTGATACTGCGTAGAGGATGGAGGATAACCTATCTCTATCCACAGTTAAAGAGCATTTAAAAACATAGGTATGTTTAAAAACATCACCTATGAGTAGAGTAGTGAACTAGTTTTGGAATCCCGTAGTCCACTCTCAAATTCTACCACTGTTTTGCTGGGCAACCCACTTTTCATTTTAACTTTTTTTAAAAGAAGATAAGTACTTCGCTGTCACCAGCAGAGGAAGGAGTTAAATAAAACTCTGCTCTCTAAGCGTTTCTTTAAAAAAAAAAAAAAAGTGGCTTCTTGCCACCACTGGCAAAGAAATGCTTTGTTGGGCAGTATAGAAAGTGAGTCATAGGGACTGGAATGCCAGAAGTCCCTAAACAAGTAAATAGAGCAGGAGTAAGCCAAACAAACATATGCAAATCATCTGTTATCATGGCTCATAGCCACATGATACCATCCATCACTGGTGGCTCTGACTCAGAAATTTGCTAATGACACTGGCAGTGACTATGACCTCAATCCTGCCCTCACTGACGGAAACTAACGCAAGCACATCATTGCTGATAAGTCTTTCTGGAATCTGAGCCACTGCCTATCCTAGTGCCCAATGCCTGAACAATCCTTATCCCATTTATGGAGGCAAAAGCACATATCCTGATGAGGCTGAGAAAACCTCGTCACGGTTTGGGTCTGTGTACTAAGGACCATTTTCCCACCATGAAGCTATTTCTTTTAGAGATTTTATCTCACAAACAAAATATGTTAATGATTAATTCATTTTCCTATTTTCATTTATCAAAAGTATATGTATCTGCCAATCAGAGCATCTAATTAGTAATAGAAGGAGCTAATCAGAGTCGCCATACAAAGGCAGCTCAATCTGTAGCTCTAATCAGCTCATGAAAATTAAATGTAAAGAACAAATGTGGCTGGGTACCGTGGCTCACGGCTGTAATCCCAACACTTTGGGAGGCTGAGCGGGCAGATCACCTGAGGTCGGAGTTCCAGACCAGCCAGGGCAACATGGTGAAACCCTGTCTCTACTAAAAATACAAAAATTAGCCAGGTGTGATGGCACACACCTATAGTCTCAGCTATTCGGGAGGCTGAGACATGAGAATCGCTTGAACTCAGGAGGTATAGGTTGCACTGAGCCAAGATCATGCCACTGCATTCCAGCCTGGGTGACAGAGGGAGACTCTGTCTAAAATAAAATAAAATAAAATAAATGTTAATTGGGTACAGTGGCTCATGCTTGTAATCCCAGCACTTTGGGAGGCTGAGGTGAGCGGATCTGAGGTCAGCAGTTTGAGACCAGCCTGATCAACATAGTGAAACCTAATGTCTACTAAAAATACAAAAGATTAGCCGGGCATGGTGGTGGAGGCCTGTAATTCCAGCTACTTGGGAGGCTGAGGCAGGAGAATCGCTTAAACCTGGGAGGCGGAGGTTGCAGTGAGCCGAGATCACGTCATTGCACTTTAGCCTGGGCAACAAGAATGAAACTCCATCTCAAAAAACAAACAAACAAGCAAACAAATAAATAAATAAATGTTAAAGTCCTATTGGACTTTTCAAAATAATAACAACTTTTTACCTATTGCTGCCTCTATGGACTCCTATCTAGATATTAGAGACAGTCTTCAAGGTGAACAGGAGAGATCGAAAGGTAAACAGCTTTACTGTCATGATGAACGTGCCAGAGGTATGCTCTAGGTGATACGGGTAAACCAAAAATGAAATTCTTAGCGCACACCCGCTCCGCACCCTCCCCTGCCTGCCCCCTACCATCTGAATGGACCTCTCCTCTCAGCAAGGGCATTCTGAAGCTAACCTGAAAACTAGTTCAGGTCATGATGGGAAGGGGACATGCCTCATTATATCTCCTGGAATTACTGATAGAACAGATTCTGTAAGTCTGATAAGATCTGATAAAAAAAATTTACAATCTATTCTCTGAAGCTTGCTCCTGGAGGCTTCAGCTGCATGATAAAACCTTGGTCTCTACAACCCCTTATCCTAATCCAGACATTCCTTTCTATTGTTAATAACTCTTTCAACCAATTGCCAATCAAAAAAAATTTGAATCTGCCTCTGACTTGGAAGGCCTCACTTCCAGTTGTCCTGCCTTTCCAGACCACATCAATGTACATCTTACATGTACGGATAGATGTCTCATGTCTCCCTAAAGATATAAAACCAAGCTGTACCCCGACCACCTTTGGCACATGTTCTCAGAATCTCCTGAGGGCTCTGTCACAGGCCATGGTCATTCATATTTGGCTGAGAATAAATCTCTTCTAACTATTTTACAGAGTTGGACCCTTTTCATGGACATAGATGCACGGAAGACATCAGTACCTAGGAAGATTTGAAATTGAGTGGCTGTATCACCTGGTATCCCTCTGATGTCACCTGTCTGTCTGGGCAGACGGAGTTGAGGAAGGGAAGAGAGGGGGAGACTAGCTGAGCCTGAGTATAAACTATCTTGTGGTTTAGCTGCCTTTGAAGAGTCAGCACTGTCTCTAAGGTGTGACAAACTGGCATGATAAATTAAAGTGTCTGTGGCACTTAATCCCTGTTTTAAGGTTAGATGACTTAGCAATGACGATAAGAGACAATAAGAAGTAGCTCTCTTAGCTGTGTTACAAACACACATACACCCCCCCACATAAAGGTCCACCTAGAACTCCTCATCAAAGTCTTGCATCCGCCAAATCACAACATATTGCTCTCCTACTTCAAGACTTTGAAAATAGTAAAGCTAAAATCTCAAACGCAGGTTATGAAATGAACTTGAAAAATTGAGAGGCCTCTTGTTTCACGTAAGAATGTTTGCCTAACTGATATGGATATTAGCAAATATGGTTTGTTCGCTCTAGACTCCACTCTGGGTTTTGGAAAACCATCTTGAATGATCAGTCTGATACAGCAGAACTCCCATGAAACAGATGCTTCTGTAGAAGTTGTGGATTTAGCTCTTCCTTTAAGGATCAGTACTCACTAGAAAAATAGCCCATTTTTCCCATTTTGCTCATACCAGGATTTCTCAGTTTCAACACTGTTGACATTTTGAGCTAGACTATTTTTGTTGTGGGGAGCTGTCATCCTATGTGTTATAGGATGTTTAGCACCATTCCTGGATGCCAGGAACGCAACCCCCGAATTGTGACAACAAAAGTGTCTCCAGACATTGCCAATGACTCTGGAGGACAAAATTAACCATGATTGAGAACCACTGCTCTAAACCAAAGTATACTTGAAAGAGGATAAAATCTATTTGGGCCTAAGTTTGGTGTTCATACAAACAATAAACTGTAAATCCGGGCGTAGATTCGGCCTATTTGGTCTTCATAATACCATAAAATCCAATGTGACTCAATTTTTTTACCTTCACACTCACTGGATTGGGTAACATATAAACACAGTCTGACAGTCTGAGAATTGGGAGAACTTGTTTGTAGTCCTGATTTTGCCACTAACTGGATCTATGACATTGGCTACACGGCTTCACCTCTCTGGCCCTCCCTTGGTTTTTCATTTGTAAATGAATGTGCTTGACTAAATTTTCTAGTGCTAAGTACAAAGAATATGAGACTCAGAATTTGATGCCACCTCAATAGTTGATACTATGGAATAGAAAAAGAAAGCTCTTTGTCCTAGAGGGAGGGAGGCTTTATGTTAAACCCCCTAAGAGCATTTAACTCCATCTCCTTGAGCACCTAAGCCAAGTACCTGTAATTGAATTTTTCTAAAAATTCAGAGAAACCTTTGGAGTAATATGTGACTAGAAATTTATCACTTGACCTCTAGGGGCGGCTCCTATGTTGAACAGTTGTGTAATGGCCACAGAGATCAGTGTGGTAAGAGGGAAAGACATTTCTCTCATTACTAAAACTGTTATTAGAAATCTGGGACTTGAAACGGTACTGTAGTAACTACCAAAACAACCCCAAACCCTATACTGTACATATATAAGACCAAATCCTGAGATAAAAATGAGTAAATCTTGTATCCTATAACTTTGAGTGCTGTGGTGTCTTTAAAGCCATGACAGAAAGCAGTAATATTTTTATTACCTTTGTAAACACAGGAGCTGCAATGATAGGTTTTCCATCCAATCCTTGCAAGTAATTGGTGGGGCTCTGACACTGGTAGAAGGGAACCAACAGTAGATGCATTGTTACTAAGATTATTAGATGGACAGTGAGACATAACAAACCTATATAATTTGGCATATGAAATGCATCCCAAAGCAAAAAACTGATGCAGAATTAACAATATCAAATTTTAGACTGAACTGACTCTATTTCTCTTTAGGTCATGGTGGCTATAAAATATGTGCTGCCTATCCCCATGGCACCCCTTCACATATACATCTATGGATCTATGGCATTAACCCTAAACCTCCAAAGAGGCTCCATAGAACCCCTGGGGCTACAAAGATCACAGTTTGAAGACCAGTGGATTAGAACTAAAACTTGACTCCTCTGCACTACTAACTGGGTTGGATAATTTTTACAAAGAGGTTGTAGATAGATATATTTAAATATATTGATCATCAATAAAGAACTATATCAGGCTGGGTATGGTGGCTCACAGCTGTAATTCTAGCACTTTGAAAGGCTGAGGTGAGAGGATGGCTTGAGGCCAGGAGTTCAAGATCAGCCTGGGCAACACAATGAGACCTCATCTCTACAAATAATTTTTTCAAAAATAGAAAAGAATATATATATATATATATAAAATATATCAATAACATGTTATAAGTATAGGTAGTATGACTTCATATGTTTTAAAGTCTATGCATACATATATGTATTCTATATGCATAGACAATGCCTGGAACTACCCACTAGAAACTACTAACATGAGATACCTCTGGGGAGTGAAGGCACTGGAATAGAACCTTGACTAAGCTTTTTACTTAATACATTTTTTGCGGGGGTGGGAGGACAGGGTCTTACTCTGTTGCCCAGGCTGGAGTGCAGCTATGCTATCACAGGTCACTGTCACCTTGACGTCTCAGGCTCAAGTGATCCTCTCATGTCAGCCTCCCAAGTAGCTGGGACCATAGGTGCATGCCACTAGGCCTGGCTAATTTTTTTTTCTTTTTTTTAGAGATAGGGTCTCGCTATGTTGCCCAGACTGGTCTCAAACTCCTGGACTCAAGCAGTCCTCCCACTTTGGTCTCCCAGAGTGCTGAGATCACAGGTGTGAGCCACCACACCTGGCATACTTCTGTATTTTTAAATTGTTTTTACAATAAGCATATATCACTATTATTAACTTGAAGGATGAGAGCCTTTGCTGTTTTCTAAAAAATAACTACATGCTTGCTTCATCTTAGAAAGTGGAATTCTCTGCAGCTTCATGAAACGAATCAGGTTTTATGATATAGGGTGTTTGTTCTAGGCCAGTCTGAGAGCTGGCAGCTCACTGCATATGTAATCAGCACCCTTTAGAAAGCTGAAAAGCCAGGGACTAATTTGTAAAGCATTTCTTTTCCTTAGAAATTTGCCTATGAAGCCCGAGAATATGTTCCCAAAGCAACAGGAACCACTGCTCTCAAACACCAGAAATACAAGGTGATTATCCTGATGATGGAGTTGCACCTGAGAAGAACACAGATCATGCCATGCAAGATGGTCATGGTCACCATGCCTGTCTGTCACAGTGGACGGCACTTGTGTTTCACTTAGATTCTTGTACCTGCTGGATGGTTGCCACACCACGTTGGGCCACCAAATGCTGGGCTTGGGGTACTGCCGGAGGAATGGCTGCAGAGGTAGTGGGAGGAGATGACACCTCATTTGGCTTCTGGATTCTGAGAAATTATTAAAATACAGATTATAAAACAGACCTATCACTCTTCGTGAAAATTATTTTAGGAAAACTAGTAATGGCATCACTGCTTACAGGTGAGTGTAATAAAAATCTTGGTTTGATGATATTTTACAAACATTGACCAAGGGCATTTTTGCTACACACTTTGTTAGGCAATGCAAACACGAAAATGAATAAGACACTATTCCTGTCCTTGGGCCGTTGTTCTCAGTGTAGCCAGGGAGTCAAACATATTAACAGTTAACTGAGATCCAAGACAAATGCGGTGACGGAACCACGTGCAGAAGGTAATTTTTTGAGATTCGTTTTGTTGTTACCCTCGGTAGTTTCCCTCCCCCTCCCATTTCAAGTAAGAGGCCAGGTTTTGTAAATCTATACCTCTTATCCAAGACAGGGTCTCATATATATAAAACTTAACCTCTGAGAATTTGGCATGACAAAAAGCAGAAATGGCATAAAGTCAGCAAGCTCTTCAAGTTTATACAAATTAAAGAGAGTATTTGAAGGGCAAGACAGCCAGCAAGTATTCTTGAGAAGGCTGCAGAGGGGAGATTATTTTAGTTTTGCTATGGAAGAGACAGAGGTCTGTGGATCTTGCCAGAGAACCTGACCCCAGGGAGAAACTGCATCCAGAGGGGAAGGCCATCTCTCTCAGTAAAGGACTCCCAGTCTTGTTAAAGATATCAGTAATTACACATGTCAGAAAGCAACAAGCTCTGGGCTTGAAGGGAACTTGGAATTTGGGACATGGGTCTCTCACCTGTAACCCATGGATAGATGACTGAAGACAGAGGGCTTTCCTTTGGTCTAGGGGTTATATCTTTTTGCCTCAACTTCCTCATCTCTAAAATGGGGAAATAATAATTCCTGTAGGGGGCACGGTGGCTCACACCTATAATACTAGCACTCTGGGAGGTTGAAGTGGGTAGATCACTTGAGGCCAAGAGTTCGAGACCAGCCTGGCCAATATGGCGAAACCCCATCTCTACTAAAAATACAAAAAAATTAACCAGGCATGGTGGCGTGCGCCTGTAATTCCAGCTTCTTGGGGGGCTGAGGTGGGAGAATCGTTTGAACCTGGGTGGCACAGGTTGCAGTGAACTGACCTTGCACCACAGCACTCTAGCCTGGGCAACAGACAACACTCTGTCTCAAAACAAACAAATAAGTAATACAAAATTCTTATCTCATAGGGTTTTGTGAGGATTAAATGAGATAATTCATGTAATGTGTTTAGAATGGTGCTTGCTCCAAAACTGCTCTCTCTCTCTATGGCTCATTGTAAAACTGTGAGGGGGAAAGTGACACTCAATGCCAGACTGAATGTTTTCCCCAACCAGGCATCATCTGGTCTCAAACAGAATGATGTGCTGATGCAAAGCCAATCAGTGTGTCCAAAGCATCTGTTTTCTTCTTCTACAATAATTGAATACCTGATTTCTTTACGTGGTTGCTCCAAATAAAGACTACATATCCCACATTCACTGCAGCTAGGTGTTGCCACATGAGTACTTTCTGGTTATGGGATATTTGGGATAGTGGTATATGTATTTTAAGACAGATGACCTTAAAAGGCTGACAAGCCTTTATTTCTTTCTATTTTAGCCTAAGAAGATGAGGGCAACATCTCAGCCTGAGATAAAGCAGAAAACAGGAAGCAGACAGGAACCTAGTGGAATGTGGAGTCATTTTACCCACCAAATTCAGATTTGTATGTAAATATGAAATAAATATCTGTTTCATTTAAGTCACAGTTAATTTGAGTCTCTATGATACACTGAGGCTAAATCCCAACAACTACAAGTAGATTTAGTGCAAATAAACAAATGGGATATTTCTTGCTTACTTAAGTTTATAGATCAAAATTCATACCCCTTAGGTTTGTAACACATTATGGAAGTCACAAGGAAGGAGTGATGCTTGTGCAATAGGGGAGAAGTTTATTACAGAGTTCAAAGAGAAAGAACATTTAGACTGGGTTTTGTAGGATAAATAAGAGTTTGCTAGACAGAGAAGATAGGGCAATCCTAGCAAAGTGAATAGCTTGAACGAAGGAGTGAAGAGGAACTATACATGACTTGGGTGAGATGTCAACAATGTAGACAGCCTGAGGTGGGGAAGGGAGGAGGGGACAGAAAAACTTGGTTGATGCTCTACTGAATAAGGCTTTGTATGTACGCCATGTTAAGATTTTTTTTAAATGTTGCTGCTTGTTTCGTGTTTGATTTTTGTTTTCTCATAGATAATAATCTTTTTCTGAGTCAGGAAAATAATAGGATCAGAATCTTGATCTCTTTTAGAGAATAACTGGTTGTAGTTTGGACACTGTAAAACAGAGAAAAAGGCAGAAGCAGACAGAAAGCCCTCTAAGGAGGTGGTTGGCATAAAAGGCAGAAGAGAAGGAGTTGACTCAAGGCCATGAGAATGATAAAGGAAGGGGGTCAAAGAGGGATCATTTACTCTGGTTATGAATGTTCATATCTGCACAAAAGCTAGAAGCAACTTATCATTTCAAGGTAGGCATACACAAAGGATTTCTGTCCTTAAGGAGCTCATCCTCTGTAGGGAGTAAATTGGAAAGATTCAAATTAATCTGCTAGGCAAGACTTAAGCAAAAGTAGGGTCTTCTTCAAATCCACTCAATTTGTTTATTTATTCATTTAATTTTGTGGTCAAACCCTGGAGCCGCCCACCTTAAGTTCTAGTAACCAATTAATAGCTCTTTTTAAGCTATTAATTGATCTGAGGATGCTAAAGCTATAAGACAGAAAATCAGAATTACCGATTCATCTCTTCCTTGTTAGGGTCCCCTTCTGAGTCAGAAGAAGAAACCCCTGGAAAAATAAAAACAAGACACAAGATTGTTAAGAAGATAATTTCTTAAATTGGTTCCTAAACACGACATAAGATTTTTAAGATGATAATTTGTTTACCTGATTCCTAGATATCTGAATACCTACAGAATCTTAGAAATGAACTCAGTGATTCCCTACAGTAACACCCAACTTAACAAACGAGGAAACAGGCCCTAAGAAGTTGAAGTAATTGCTCAAGGTCACATGTCTAGTTAGTGCTAGTGTTCAAATTAACTGACTCAACTTCTTTTTTTTTTTTTCTTTTTTTCTTTTTTGAGAGAGTCTCACTCTGTCACCCAGGCTGGAGTGCAGTGGCGCCATCTCGGCTCACTGCAAGCTCCGCCTCCCAGGTTCACGCCATTCTCCTGCCTCAGCCTCCGGAGTAGCTGTGACCACAGGTGCCCGCCACCATGCCCGGCTAATTTTTTTTTGTATTTTCAGTAGAGACGGGGTTTCACCATGTTAGCCAGGATGGTCTCGATCTCCTGATCTCGTGATCTGCCTGTTTCGGCCTCCCAAAGTGCTGGGATTACAGATGTGAGCCACCGCGCTCGGCCACTGACCCAACTTCTAAGTGTTCTTGTATGTAAAGCACCTGCTGGTGCCTTTGGCCTAACAGAGCAGTATTTGCAGACATTCTCTGGTGTTCATAAGTCCTCTTGCTCTTGGCCTACACAGATTGAATATAAGAAGGGATTACACTGGATTCCAAACACTGTAGGTGTAGGTGGATCCTCTTCCGTTCAGTCTAATATTAACGAGTCATCCTTCATCGTGAGAGAGGGGGTGTTTAAAGTCTTTTTGCCACAAAGAAAAAACAAAAACAAAAACCCAGCAATTGAATCTCAGCACTGTTAGCAGAGCTTTGATCCTGGATTTACTTCTCAGGATAGTGCATTCCACGAAGATATAACACAGCTAAATCTGGAGGTATTTATTGGACTCCAAAAATGTGAGGATAAAAACACATACACATACAACACATTTCTATTCATGTATTTATTCAAAAAATGTTTACCAAATACTCACTATGTACTTGGTACTATGTAAGTACGTTGTACAAATACATATTGGAGATGTAAATAAGTCCTGGCCTTACAATCTAGTTGATAAATGGGCATCTATACCATAATAATATGTTTAAATGCTAAAACCAAGGCATACATAAAGTATTATTGGTTTTAAAAAAAAAGGTGCTAAAGAATGATCTGCAGACAAAATTCAGAGGATAAGATAAAATAGGAGCACAAATTTAGGTAGATACAAAGGAGCATAAGTTGATTTTTTTCACCTCAAATTAATCATATAAACTTGATGCCAATGTAAACGCCTTTCCAGTGTTCCCAAATGGTATCCATGCATCTACCCTTGACTCCCTGCAGTATATTCTCAAACAGCAGCCACAGTGACTGTTAAGTCAGATCGTCCAGGTGCAGTGACTCACACCTATAATCCCAGCACTTTGGGAGGCTGAGGTGGGCGGATCACTAGAGGTGAGGAGTTTGAGACCAGCCTGGCCAGTATGGTGAAACCCCGTCTCTACTAAAAATACAAAAATTAGCCAGGTGTGGTGGCACACGCTTGTAATCCCAGCTACTTGGGAGGCTGAGGCACGAGAATCATTTGAACCCAGGAGGCGGAAGTTGCAGTGGGCCGAGATTGTGTCACTGCACTCCAGCCCGGGCAGTAGAGTGAGACTCCGTCTAAAAAACAAAACAAAACAAAAAAACTAAGATCATGTTATGTCTTTGCTCAGAATGCTCCAGAACTTCTCATCTACCTCAGGGTCAAAACCAAAGTTCCTGCAATGACCTACAAGGACTTTTGTGGTCTGCTTACCTCCCTCCTTCCACTTCCACCCCGTTTTACCTTTCGACCTCATCTTCTGTTACTTTCTTGCTCACTCCACCCTGGCCACATTGGCTCATCCCTGTACCTTAAGACAAGCACACTCCTACCCTCAGGGCCACTGTACTTGCTGATTTTTCTGCCTAGAGTAAATTTCTCTCAAAGGACCTTGTGGCTCATTCCCCACCCCTCCACCTCCCACATTCACACATGCGCTATTCCCATCTCTTTTTCTTGCTTTTTATTTCTTTCACAGTGTTTATATAAACCTATCATATCATATATTTTATTTGTTTATCTTGTTTATTTTCTGTCTTTCCCATCATGTAATGTAAATCATCAGTAAATGAGCCTAAGCGTTTTTGTCTACTTGGTTCACTGCTGTATCCTCATTGTCTAGAATAGCGTGTGATAGAGGAGGCCCTCAATAACTATTTATTTAGTATAACTAAATGTCTTACTATTAAGTGTCATATACCTTCTATATAAATCTCAGCAGAAGTTGAATCTGTCCCATAGATGTTAGAAGCAAAGCAGGAATAGCGTCCTGTGTCCTCTTCAAAGGCTTCTGCAATGGTCAGTGAGTGCAGATTTCCTGCCTGGACGATGTGAATGTCTGGGGAATTTTCAAGCTCCTTGCCTTCACAGTACCACCTGCAGGGAAAAGAATATGGTCATTGGACATGACCCAAATGCGAGACAGTAACATTGACAGCTCCAGATATTCTCTTAAATGAGCTTCATTTAAAGTCAGAACCAACAACAAAAAACCCCCATCATTATAACATTATTTTTTTATAACAGTGAGAAGAGTTGGCAGTATTCAAACCGCATTGACACCACACTCAGGAAATTAGAAAGTAGCTTCAGTTAAGAATGGTACAACTGAGAAAACTGGTGAGAAAGCAGGAACAGCCAAGTACAAAGATCGGGGTCTTTGATGCGGAACTTGGCTTCTCCTAAAATGACTTTCTGATTCCTATCATATGCATTAAGTGCTACATTAGCTTATGTAGAGAGAATGTAAAAGATAATACAAGTTCGTAAAGTTGAGGACACTCATTTCTTTCTATTAAGTTTCATCTGACCTAACTAAATGAAAATTAATTTGTTCTGTTACTTGAACCATCAGAGTAAGGAGGAGGGGCCATATTCTCCCAGGAGTGGCCCAACTCTGGCAAATAACCCAAGTTAAATATGTTTCTATAGGTTACTATATTTTCTTTCAATTCTATATCCTTGAAGTTAGAAATTTATATTACAGCCTAGTTTTCTGGCCAAAGTTTACCAAAAATACTATATAAAATAATGTTTAAAATGTAGAGGTGCATAATAAGAGAAATGGACATTAAAATTAAATGGAAATTCCATTCTTCATGTAGAAGATTGGCAAAATTCTAAATGTTTGACCACTCTTATGCATTGCTAGTGTGAATGACATAAACCCTACGAAAGAAGTCTGCCAATACTGCCAGAATTACAGATGCAAATATCCTTGGACCCAACAATCCCACTTGTGGGAATCTTGTACAGATCCACTTGCATACGTACAAAATGACGAATGTATAGGCTACTCATTCAAACAGCAAAACATTGTAAACGATTCAGGCATTCATCCTTAGGGGACTGATGCTGCCACACAACGGAACGCTATGCTGCTCTAAAAAGAAGATGAGAATGATTACTGTGTACTAACATGGAAAGAATCCCAAGATATATAATTGAATTTTAACAGTAAGGTGCAAAAGAGTGCATATAGGGTGCTAGCCTTGTGTGAGAAATGGGGTTTACGGGTTGCATTATGTCGTCCTGCCATAGATATGTGGAAGTTCTACCCCACCCCCATACTTGTGAATATGACCTTACGGGGGACAAGAAATAAGATATGTTCATGTTGTTTGCATTTGCAGAAAGAAAATTGGAAAGAATAAAATGCAAATCATAAGCGGCTATTAGGGGCAAAGGGAAACAAGATGGATAAGGACAGATAGGAGTGAGATGGCTCAATGTACCTTTTTTTTGTTTGTTTGTTTTTTGAGATGGAGTCTCACTCTGTCACCCAGGCTGGAGTGCAATGGCGCGATCTCGGCTCACTGCAACCTCTGCCTCTTGGATTCAAGCGATTCTCCTGCCTCAGCCTCCCGAGTAGCTGGGATTGCAGGCGCCTGCAACCATGCCCAGCTAATTTTTGTATTTTTAATAGAGATGGGGTTTCGCCATTTAGGCCAGGTTGGTCTCGAACTCCTGACCTCATGATCCGCCCACTTCGGCCTCCCGAGGTGCTGGGATTACAGGTGTGAGCCACCACGCCTGGCCTGGCTCAATGTACCCTTTTACATTTTTTCATTTTTTGAAATAATAACTGTTAATCAATTTAATAAAAAGTAATTAACTGGGAGGTATAATAACTACTAAGTATCAAAAATTAAGTAGCCCTGGCAGTTGCTAATCTTTCCTGTAATTTAGATCTAACCACTCAGTGCTGAAATCCGTCTTCTCCCTCCTACCATTTATACAGCAAGATTCTTTTTTTTTTTTTTTTTTTTGAGACCGAGTCTCGCTCTGTCACCAGGTTAGAGTGTAGTGGTCCGAACTCTGCTCACCGCAACCTCCGCCTCCTGGGTTCAAGCGATTCTTCTGCCTCAGCCTCCTGAGTAGCAGGGACTACAGGTGCACACTGCACACCACCACGCCCAGCTAATTTTTGTATTTTTAGTAGAGACAGGGTTTCACCATGTTGACCAGAATGGTCTCGATCTCTTGACCTTGTGATCTACCCGCCTCAGCCTCCCAAAGTGCTGGGATTACAGGCATGAGCCACCACGCCCGGCCTTTTTTTTTTGGAGGGGGGGGAAAGGTCTCACTCTGTTGCCCTGAAGTGCAGTGGCATGATCATGGCTCACTCCAGCCTCAACCTCCCCGGACTCAGGTGATCCTCCCACCTCAGCCTTCCAAGTAGCTGGGAGCACAGGCACGTGCTGCCACACCTGGCTAATTTTTGTATTTTTAGTAGATATGGGTTTTGCTATGTTGCCCAGGCTGGTCTTGAACTCCTGGGCTCAAGCAATTCATCTGCCTTGGCCTTCCAAAGTGCTGGGATTATAGGAATGAGTCACCACACACATCTTGCCTTTAGGTGAAGGCAAGATTCTAAAGCACACTGAAAAAACTCACCTGTTCAACTACTTCCCAACAGTCAAGCTATTCTTTATTATTCCATGAATATGTCATGGTCACGCCCCAACATTCAAGTCTGCCCATGTTTTTTCTCTCTGAGATTCTCTTTTTCTGCCTTTCAGCTACTACAAATATTCTGCTCAGATATCACCTCCTCCACAAAGCTATATTTTGCTATCAATTCTGAATAATTGTTATGTTTTCTAACTTCACCTAAAAAAAAAAACATATACTATGTCATGCAAATACTTGATTACACACTCTTTTATTATTTTCATCAAACTTCTGCTCAGATATCACCTCCTCCACAAAGCTATATTTTACTATCAATTCTGAATAATTGTTATGTTTTCTAACTTCACCTAAAAAAAAAACATATACTATGTCATGCAAATACTTGATTACGCACTCTTTTATCATTTTCTATTTTGAAAATGTGTCCAGTTTCCTAGGTTGTAAATTCTTTGAAGGTAAAGACAGTGTCTTAGATGCTCTTGTAAGCATCCACAGTGCCTACCATAGTTTTCTATATACTCTCTCCTTTGGCCTTCTTATCCATCCTATAATTTCAATTATTACCTCTATTTGGGACAACATCCAAATTTGCCTTTCCAGCTCTGATTTCTGGACCACATCTCCCATCACTCTTCCCTTCACTACGTTCCAACCACATTGGTCTTTTGATTCTGTGAACACATAAGCTTTTCCCCACTTTGGAATTTTGGTACTTCCTGAAACCCTCCTCCCCCAGATCTTTACAAAGATAGGTCCTTCTCATGAGTCAGATCTCAGCTGAAATGTTGCCTTCTCAGAGAGGCCTTCCCTGACCCTCTTCCCAATATAGCCCCCTTATCCTCAGTCACTCTAGCACATTACCCTCTTTTGTTATCTTCATAACATTTATTACTATCTGAAATTGTCTTATATACTTGTTTATTTTGTTGTGGTTTGCTCCCTTCACTAGATTGCAGAGTGCACGAGAGGACCGTATTGGTCTTATTCACCACTACAATGCCAGCACCTACAATAGCGCCCTGGAACATGGTAGGAACTCAGAAAATAAGTGTTTGATGGGTTTGTCGAAAGATTGAATGATGGAAAAAAATTCATAGTCAATATTTTCTAAGTATTTGTTATTTACTTCATCAAGTTCTATGGCAACCTTTGATTTCTGTTGTGGCAGCAGCAGTACATAGAGCTGCTGAAATGGGTTCATAAATCTCCCAAAGCATAAAACTACCAAGACCACAAGGAGCTTGTACAAACAAATCCTCAGAGCGTGTGCAGCTCCAAATTCAAATACTGGATGTCCGATTAAACATGACATATGGATCACATATATTTATCTTTACTATCCTCCTGAAATGCCCCCAAAATGAGAATAAAATAATTTTTTAAAGGTACAAAACCATAAGGACAAAAAGAATGGAAGTGGAGACAATAGCAGACCTAAGACTTCAAAACGCTTGGAAGGGGGAAAGAAGGTTGAGGAGCCAGAAGATCTGAGAAATGTGGAAACCAAGTGCCCACTTGGGGATATTAGTGAAAGAAGAAGCCAATTTGTGCAGCAGAACCCCAGAAAGTTTTGGGATTTGGAGACACAAGGTTGCTGACAATGGGGGAAGAGATACAGAGCTTACAACAGGGAGGTTGGTTACAAATTTGGAAAATGAGCTTTTAGATCTCCCCACTAGGTCACCTCTCCTTTTCTGAGCCATTAGTGAATGTCCCAAAATGAAAGCTGAGTTGCAGGCTGAACCAGCAGCTGCTCCATGTTGGAGCAGGAGGAAGGGCTTCTAAAGGGATTTCTCTAGGGAGAAACATGGTCCTTATGGATCACCTAAGACTGCATGGGAGAGAATATTTAGGAGAAGTTACACAAATCTGTTGGCGAATTAAGACAAATTTGCAATAGAAAAACAGAACTAAGCGTTAAAAAAAAAAAAGTGTCATCCACTTTAAGGTCAAAATAAAGATTTGTATGAGCAAAGAAACATTCACTTTACCCTACCAGGCTTGGGAGTGAACAATACTTAGGTAGTAACAGGATGGTAAGCAGTTTTCTAAACCACAGTGTGATGATTATAATGAAGTGATAAAGAAAGGAGCAAGGGGAATGCTAGTGTAAGGGGTGCTAACCCTTCATCTTGCAGAATAGGAAGTCAGCAGAAATAGCTAACATCAGCAAACCAAGCAAGCAATAGCGGTAGAAGCATATCACAGTGGTTCTGAAGGTGTAGCTCACTTTCTGTGAAGACAGAACCAGTTTTATATAATACAAAGATATTATTTGCCTTTTCATTGTGTTAACATTTACACTGATGATGCAAAAGCCACTGTGGGTCTAACTGCTGGTGCTTTAGCAACACAAATTAAAGCACTGTTGCAAAACTGATTAGTGGTTATTGCATTTACCACCACACTTGCAGTTTAAAAAAAGAAAGAAGAAAGAAAAAGAGGCCAGGTGCGGTGGGTGGCTCACGCCTGTAATCCTAGCATTTTGGGAGGCTGAGGCGGGTGGATCACCTGAGGTCAGGAGTTCGAGACCAGCCTGACCAACATGGAAAAAACCCAACTCTACTAAAAATACAAAAATTAGCTAGGCGTGGTGGCGCACACCTGTAATCCCAGCTACTCAGGAGACTGAGGAAGGAGAATCGCTTGAACCCAGGAGGCACGGAGGTTGCAATGAGCCAAAATCGCGGCACTGCACTCTAGCCTGCACTACGTGAGAGAGACTCCATCACCAAAAAAAAAAAAAGAAAAAAGAAAGAAAAAGAAAAATTCCGTTTCACCAAAAAATGTCCTTGATGAAGCAGTAAAAATCATTACTTTTATTAATCTCCACCTTGAGACCATGTGTTCTTAATATTTGGGTGGTAAAATGAGAAGTATTAATAGCATAAGTATTAATAGCATAAAAATCTGTTGCATATGGAAGAACACTTGTGTGATGTTGACATTAAGGGTTGAACTAACTGCTTAATGCATGAAACAATATTTTAACTTGAAAGAACAAATGATAGACAAATTGTGGTTATTCAAACTTGGGTATTCAGCAGACATTTTCTCAAAAATGAAGGAAGTAAACCTGACATTTCAAGTAAAAAAAAACCTGACTGTATTTGTTGGAATGAAAAAATCTGAGGTTTCAAGGGAAAATTAGAAGTTTGGAAAACTTGTATCCTCCGCGGTAAGTTTATGGTTTTCCAATACTTAAATAATTTTTTATGAAATCAGTGATGATATTAACAAATGTGATTTTAAAATATTATATAATAAAATGTATCACCTTTTGGAAGATCTGCATTACTCATTTTCCTGATGACCAATGCGTGATATTATCCATTCAAAGTTCAAGACAGACCAGTAAGTTTCAGTACAGCAGAGTACAAAAGTTTATTGGTGTGGTTTCAGATTTCACATTGCAACGAATCTTTCAAAAACGACTGCTAGTTAATTTTAATATAGTATCAAACAAGAATAGCCACAATTTCCTGAAAAGACTATTAAAATACTCCTCCTGTTTCTGACTACAAAACTGTGTAAGGTTGGATTTTTAAAAATTTACTTCAACCCAAACAACATAATACAACAAACTGGATGCAGAAGCCAATGTGAGGATCCAGCTGTCTTCCATTAAACCAGATATTAAAGAGATAGGCAAACATTGAAAAACAATGCTACTCTTCTCACTAAATGGTTTTTTGTTCGTTTTGGAAAATGCAGTTATTTTTTATAACATTTTTTGTTAACACGTTTATTATTACTATTTAAAAATGAATAAACAAATATTTAAAATATTTTTTCAGTTTTAAATTCTAATATGATAAATAAATAAAATATTACAATTCACATAAAACCTCCTTTGGGCCTCATTGATTTTTAAGATTGTAAAGGGATCCTGAGAACAAAAAGTTTGAACCACTGTCATGTTATTTAGAAGCTAGCGGTAAATAAACAGAAAATTGCAAAAAAGTGTTGAAAATGGTCTGTTCTTTAATAACATTTGGCTTTTAAAGCAATGTAACTCTATTAATTTGATAAAACAAATATCAATAGCTATTTCAAAACTAATACTTTCCATTATACAAACATTATAGGATTATTTAAATTCTTTAGAGAACATTTCTCGTCCTTACCAAAATGAGAGTGGAAACATCTATGAGCAATTGGATAGCCAGAAGGAGATAAATGGAATGATTCAAATGCCCAAACTCTCTGTCAGAAGTGTTTTTGTCCTTACTCAGATGGCCAGGATGGCCTCAGCAGGCCTAAAAAAACAATCCGTAACCGTCACTCTGACTTTAACAGCATGACCCACTCAGAAATTAGGCAGGGATCAGGCTGGCTTCTGAAAAGGTATTAAATTTACCCAGCTATGCTGAAGACTTTTGAGGGTCAGGGGGAACCATACTCTTAAACCTCCATCCATGTTAGGGAATGCTTTCATAGAAATGGCCTGACTGGCAGCATGTTTTTAGAACGCCAAATCCTCATAACACTTACAGAATGGCAGTAGATGCCAGGCATGATTCATGGCTCAATAGAAATGAGTCAATGATCGGGATAAATAGGGCAGGTCCAGATGGTTAAAGAAAAGGACCCACCTTTCATGCACAAGGATGGCTTGCCAGATCTGCTCATTTGGCTAGCTAGCAAGCCTAGGAAGAAAGAAGGAAGACACTGAAGAGACACAATTTTCAGATTTAACTGGACTTTTGACTGCGTGTCACCATTCTGCTGTGAGGTTACTATTTCTTCTAAAATATGGCTTGGATAAATATTATGACTCATTGTTTTAGCACATTAACAACTTCTAAACGTAATTTGAATGTGTTATTCTGACTCACCAGTAATAACGCTTGTTAAAAGAATGATTACTCAGAGTCTTTCTTTAACCATGCCCCAGCCCTTCCAAAGTCTCTATCCCAACTTCTGTTATTCCCTCTCCTAACACCCTGTTCTTTTCCTTTCTGGAACCTTTATATATTTTATAATTATATATTTATTTGTAGTTTTATTTGTTTTAATGTTTCACTTCCTTACTGGACAATAAACACAAGGGCAGAAATTATCTCGTTTGTTTTGTTTACCTCTGTCTATCTCACACCTAGCACAGTGTATGGTACGTTTCAGCTGCTCAAAACATATTTGTTGTATGAATGTTAACTGAATGAACTCAGTTAGGGTCATTATAGCCTCAAGTTTTTTTCGTTTTCATTTTTTCAAGAAGGCCTGGGCACTAGAAAAGGACTTTCCTTTAATTGTCTTTGCCCAGCTTCATTTAACAATGCTTGACCTCTTAAGTGAAGAATGTGGGGCCTAAAACACAGCCAAAAAGTAGTACATTTACTTACTCACATTTCCAGCTCTTTCCAAGCATCAAAGCAACTCTTCTTCATATACAGAGTGCAACTGGAGTATATTGGACAATAAGATAATAATAGACGTCTAAAAAAGTTATGTTGAATTTTGTGACACAATTTGTATGTCCTGTTTGACTGCTACTGAGTTAGTAAACTTAAGTCTTCATGTCCATGTTCCACTCATGGGAGGGTATGGTGTAAGCGGGAGGATATGTCTATGTTTTAAGTGTTCTTAAAATTTATTGAGTTCTGGCCGGTCATGGTGGCTCACGCCTGTAATCCCAGCACTTTGGGAGGCTGAGGCAGGCAGATCACTTGAGGTCAGGAGTTCGAGACCAGCCTGGCCAGCATGGTGAAATCCCCATCTCTACTAAAAATACAAAAATTAGCCAGGCGTGGTAGTGCATGCCTGTAATCCCAGCTACTCGGGAGGCTGAGGTGCGAGAATCACTTGAACCCGAGAGACAAAGGTTGTCGTGAGCCAAGATGGCGCCACTGGACTCCAGCCTAGGTGAAGGAGTGAGACTCTGTCTCAGAAAATAAATAAATAAAACAAAGTAAAATAAAACAATTTATTGAGTTATTCCAGGCAGAAACTTCTTGGTAACTTAAGAAAAGCATAAATAGGTAGTGGCTAATACCAAGACATTAATACCACCCCTTACCACATATCCTATTTTAGATATAACAAAACAGAGGATGAATAAATGTGAAGATGAAAATAGTTCCTAAAATAGTTTTTTTTAAACGTTAAATTACTTTGAGGAGGGGTGACTAGAAAATTTTTATTGTCTCCTTCTAGAAATCTTTCTTTTTCTTTGTCTCATAGTACTTATTACTAAATTGCTATGTAATTTACTTATTTATTAAATATAATATTTATCTGTTCTCCTTCACCTCATCTAGAATGTAATATGGCAGGAAACTTTGCTTTACCTACTGATGAATCCCAAGTATCTGGAATAGTCCCTGATAGTAGTGAGACTAGTAGGGAGTGCTGAATGAATTGTTATTGAATGAATGAACAAATGAACATCTTGAATTTTTTAGTTTTGTTGTTATTGTTAATTCAATGTACTTGAAGTTTTGCATGTTACATAGTTTGAAGAATGGTTTCTTCCCTTCCTCTGTTTACTATGTTAGCTCTTTCTTTTAGAGTAAATTATTCTATTTGTTCAATTTAGAGCCTCTCATGGTGTTGACTTCTTAGCTTTTTGAAAATCTTGCTTTTTTGTGGGGGTTGGCTCTGATTACAGAGGGATATTTTTAGTGATTGCTGGGGAGGAGCACTGTAATTTCAGGTAGGCATGTACTGTGTACCAGTAGCTCCTCAGTCCTCCCGCCTATCTGGGACGCTGCCCTGCTTGTCCAGCACACATTTGCTGCTCTGGCTTCTGTATAAATTGGCAGTGCTTGTGGCTCAAGCAGGGGAAGCAGGAGGCACTGACCTACACAGCTGCTCTGAATGTAGCTCCCAGATTAATCACCCTGACCGCCCTGGGCCCTCTCTCACTTATTGTATCTTTTGCCCCTGAGCCTGGAGCATGTCCAGAGAGCTCCTTACTCTGCAACAGTCTTCTCTAGGATATAATTTGGGCTTTGGGTTCTCTTGTCAATCAGGTTCCATCTGCTTAGAGGCAGATTTACCATGAAGCCAGTGAAGCTTCAGGGTTCCTCACCTACCCTTCCAAAGCCCTATACCTAATTGCATATTTACAATTTGTATTATTTATCTTAAAGGGGACTTCCCAAACTGTGTACACTTCTGGGCCCACAAAACTTGACTCTCTTCCATCTATATGCTTTCTACTTTTGAGAAATTTGTTAAAATTTCAGGTCTATAGGCTGGGCACGGTGGCTCATGCCTGTAATCCCAGCACTTTGGGAGGCTGAGGCAAGTGGATCACGTGAGGTCAGGAGTTCGAGACCAGCCTGGCCAAGATGGCAGAACCCTGTCTCTACTAAAAATACAAAAATTAGCCAGGTATGATGGCAGGCGCTTATAATCCCAGCTACTACAGAGGCTGAGGCAGGAGAATCGCTTGAACCAAGAAGGTGGAGGCTACAGTGAGCTAAGATCATGCCACTGCACTGCAGCCTGGGCGACAGAGCAAGACTCCATCTTAAAAGAAAAAAAAAAAAATCAGGTGTACACATGGCATTCTATATGGTTTTCCAGTTAGGTTTTGGGGTGTTGGAAGAGAAGATAGGCCCATATGCTCAGTCTACCATTTTGGGAAGATGATGCCCTTTTCACTGCTAAACTACTTCTAATTTACCTTCGGTGCCCATCACCCTCTCAAACTGCCCTTACTGAGGTCATTATGGCCTCCATGTTATTAAATCAAATGATACTTTTCAATTTTCATCTTACTTGATCTCTAATTAGTATTCACTGTAGTCAACTATTTAATCCCTCTTGCAGCAACTCTTCTTTTTTATGACTGCCCTATATCCCCCCTACCATTTGGGATGTTCCTTGCCAATTTCCTTTAGGGGATTTTTGTCATCTACCCAAACTTTAAATCTTGGCATTCCTTTGCAGTATGGTCTGGACAGGAGTGATACTCGAAGTAATTAACTGTTGATTCAGAATGGATGCCACTACCAATCAGAAAGATGTAAACCATAACCAGCCTCACGGGCTATACCAGTTGTACTAACTAAATATCACACTTAGAGCTTGGGGCCAATTATCTTCTGACAAAAATATGAGAAAGAAAATTGAGGCAAATTTTGTACTTGAACAAAAATGCAAAATCCTTTTTAAAATTAGCAAACCAAATCTTGAAATATATAAAAAGATAGTGGATTATGACAAAATTGTGTTTATCCAAAGAATTCAAGGTTGACTTACCATTATAAAATCAATATTCTTTACCATACTAACAGAGTAAAGGGGAAAAACACATGATAATCTCAATAAATGCAGAAAAAGTGCTTGAAAAGACTCGACATCCATTCATGGTTTTTAAAAATCTTAGTATTTTTAGACATCAGAACTTACAACAAAATCCTATAGAATATGTTATTATAGAACTAGAAAGCATTCTCTTCAAGATCAGAAATAAGACTAGAGCATGTATTGAACAGGACAAGACACTTCTGTTCAACATTGTACCAAAGGATTCAGTCAGCTCAAAATAGCAAAAGTAATGAAATATGAAATAGAGGATTATAAAGGAAGAACACATCCAAAAATCTATAGATAGATCTCCATAAATTTAGTGGTTGTTGAGTGAGGAAAAGTCCTCCAAAGGAGAATTGTTTAATGAATTTAACAAGGTTATAGAAGTTGATTGTATTTCTATTATATAACAAACATAGAAAGTAATTTTTAACAAAGATACCATTAATAATAGCATTAAAAATAATAATAATAATAGCATTAAAAATGAGATGCCTATGAATAAAGCTAACCAAGGATTTATAAAATCCCAAGAAAAGATTACAAATCTTTTTTGAAAGAAATTAAAGAATACTGTCTATGAAGGCAGGCATAGTGGCTCACACCTGTAGTCCCTGCTACTCAGGACAACCAGGCGGGAGGATCACCTGAATCTGGGAGTTCAAGGTTACAGTAAGCTATCACTGTGCCACTGCACTCCATCCTGGGTGACAGAAATTAAAGAATACCTTTGAAAACTGAGAAATATACTATGTCCTTAACTATGAAAGCTCAGTATTTTAAAGATGTCAACTGCCCCTAAATCGATCTACAGATTCAATGCAATTCCAAAAATCTTATTAGTGGCTTTTTTTTTTTTTTTTTTTGACACAGTCTCGATCTGTTGCCTAGGCTGGAGTGCACTGACACAATCTCGGCTCACTGCAACCCCCACCTCCTGAGTTCAAGCGATTCTCTTGCCTCAGCCTCCCAAGTAGCTGAGACTACAGGCGCCTGCCACCACGCCTGGCTAATTATTGTATTTTCAATAGAGATGGGTTTTCACCATGTTGGCCAGGCTAGTCTCGAACTCCTGACCTCAACTGATCCACCTGCCTCAGCCTCCCAAAGTGCTGGGACTACAAGCGTGAGCCACTGTGCCCGGACTAGATTTTAAAACTTGATAAAAGGATTCCAAAATTTATATTAGAGGGCAAAAGAGCAAGAAGAGCCGAACATCCTTAAAATGAAAAAGTTGGAAACCAAGAGCTGTGAAAAGCCTATTATAATGAGATAAATAAACCACAGGAAAATAAGAGAAAGTCCATACGTTTAAGAATTTCAATTTATGATGAACTGACACTATAGATCAGTGGGGAAAAGATGTACTTTTCCATTAACTGGTGCTAGAATAATTAGCTATTCAATCTTAAAAAATGAAAATGGGTTCCCTGCTTTACATCATACACAAAAATCAACTTTAAGTGAATTAAAAACTTAAATGTGAAAGACAAAATTATAAAATTTTTGGAAGACAAAATACAAGAATATCTTTATGACTTTGAGGTTAGGAAGAATTTCTTAAACTAGATGCAAACTACAAAAACCAAAATCATAAAGGAAAAAATTAATTAATTTGGAGCTAAAGTTAAGAATATCTAATTATCTAAAGATAAATTAAAATAAAATAAAAATAAAAAGAGAAAATAGAAAGATAAATGAAACCAGAAGAGGATATTTTCATAACATGTTATATGACTAGTATCCAGGACATTGTCCTTTTTTTTTTCTTTTTTTGAGAGGGAGTTTCACTCTTTTCCCCCAGGTTGGAGTGCAATGGCACAATCTCAGCTCACTGTAACCTCCACCTCCTGGGTTCAAGCGATTCTCCTGCCTCAGCCTCCCGAGTAGCTGGGATTATAGGCGCCTGCCACCACGCCTGGCTAATTATTGTATTTTTAGTAGAGACGGGGTTTCACCATGTTGGCCAGGCTAGTCTCGAACTCCTGACCTCAGGTGATCCACCTGCCTTGGCCTCCCAAAGTGTTGGGATTACAGGCATGAGCCACCGCGCCCAGTCTATCCAGGATATTTTAAAAGTTTTGTAAACCAATAAGAAAAGAACAAACAATCCAATAGAAAAATGAGTGAAAGATGTAAACAGGCCCTTCATAAAATATGAGCCCTGAAAGGTCAATAAACAAAAAAATTTCAGCCTCATTTGTAACTGTGGAAATGAAAATCAAAACCACTTGAGTGGTACTTCATACCCATCAGACTGGCAAAAATTTAAAAGTCTGGTATAGGTTGAGTGTCCCAAATCCAAAAATATGTAATCCAAAATGCTACAAAAATTTAAAATTTTCTGAGTGCTGACAACACTCAAAGGAAATGTTTATTAGAGCCATTCAGATTTGAAATTCTCAGATTTGGGATGCTCAACCAGTAAGTATAATGCAAATATTCCGAAATTCAATAAAAATTGAAATTTGAAACACTTCTGGTCTCAAACAATAATATCAATATTGGCAATGATGTAGAACAACCAAAACTCTTACACAATGTCAGTGGGAATGTAAATCAAAACAATTCCTTTGCAAAACAATTTGGTATTATCATAAAGTTTAAGTTATACATAGTCTGCCAGCAATTTTATGCCCAACACACTCATTCACCAGGAAGAACTTGTGTACCAGTAAAGTATATTAGAATGTTTGTAATGACATTGTGCATATTAGGAAAAATCCTGTAAACAACCCAAATGTACATCAATAATATAGTATTCTAGCCATACAGTAAAAGACTACATAGCAATGAAAACAAGTGATTTAGAGTTGCGTGTAACATGGATATACTTTTTAAAGAAAAAAATTCAAGTAGTAGAAGAAAATAGACATTCTGATTTCACTTGTATCAAAGTTTTAAAACATGTTAAAGTTACTAATATTATTTTTAAATACCTTTTCATTATGAAAACCTTCAAACATACATAGAGAGACTAGAACAATGTACCCCTTTGCACACATTGCTTAGCTTCAACAAATTATCAGCAGTTTGTTAGAACACAGACGGCTGAGCCTCTTCTCTAGACATCCTGATTCAGTGGGTCCGAGATGTGGCCTGTGAATTTACCTGTCCATCAATGTCGCAGGTGAAGCTAACGCTGCTGGTCCACGGACCCACTTTGAGTAGTCTGCTCTAGGAGGCTTTTAGAATCTGACCTCTTGGAACTAGTTTAAGGCACATTTTAAAAAGAGAGAGAGAGAGAAAATCTGGCCTCTAGTCTCTCTCTATACTTATCTCAAACCATTTCCTCCTCACTCTTTAAGATTTAGTGACATCAAGACATAATTTGTTTCTTCAATTTCTTAAACTCACCAATTACCTTGCTGCCTCAAGGGCTTCACATTTTCTATTCCCTAAGCCTGCACCACTTTTCCCCACAGCCTACTTTGCCAGGCTAACTCTTAGCTGTCCTTTATGTCTCAGCCTTAATATCGCTTTTCAAGAAAACCTTCACAACCCACAAGGTTTGGTCCCTTTGCTATATGCTCCCTCCTTTATAACATTTATCATAATTGTAATCATATAGACAGTTACGGAATTTGTGTTTATTATCTGTGTTCCTTACTATACTCTATGCTGCATGAAGGCAGGGAATTTGTCTGTCTTGTTTGCTGCTTTAACCTTAGTGTCTACAACAGTATGTGGCACATAAATAGGCACTTAATATTTGTTGGATGAATGAATGAATGAAGGTATCTAGATTTTTCCAAAAAGTAGAAAGAAAAAGCCTGTAAATAGTGTAATATGAAATTAAGATATGCTTTTTATTTATAACTGTTTTGCTTCCTACACTACTTGTAAACAAATGACTGGAAGCAGCAATAACAAAACTTAACAGCCATAGCAGGCATCAATATCTATAAAAGGTCAATTTGTGCTGCCTCGAAAGGTTGTGTACAAGCAAACATAGAGTTACCCAGCTGTACATTCCTGGGGAAAGAATTTGGAGCTGGGATACAAGAAAGGATCACGGCCATTTGCTGTGAATTCTCACAGACTCTTTCATCTCTGGGTAATACATGAACGTATTTCATTTTCTAAGACAATTCCTCCAATGAAGCTATGTCCAAGAAAGATTAACAGGCTTGCAAAACACACTAGCTTCAGTGATACAGGATTCCATCCTTCTTATACAACAATTTCTACCCAGTTAACTTGGAAATCAACAATATAAGCAAAATAATTTTTCAACTTGTTAAACTAGGGTTACAAGAACTTGGGCAAAATACTGATTATATAATACATAGGAGCACATAGGTTAGGCTTCAGTTGCCCAGTATACTTATTATATTTTCTTGCTAAGATAGCAAAAAAGAATACTATCCTTATTGACTGTGGTGTTCCTCTTCAGCAAACCAAAATGTCTCATTACTTTGTTATTTTAATATATTTTTTAAGGAAATCCTCTGAATCAAAATCTGTTTTCCTGGGTCCTGTGGAGATGCCTCAAGAGTTTCAGTGGCGAACAAACAGGTAGGGCTCCAGGCGTCTCTATTCCACCCCTCTTCAAAACCCAATAGCACTACTTTATCTTAAAAAATGTATGTGTCCCAGGCTGGGCACGGTGGCTCACACCTGTAATCCCAGCACTTTGGGAGGCTGAAGCAGGCAGATCACGAGGTCAGGAGTTCAAGACCAATCTGACCAACATGGTGAAACCCCATCTCTACTAAAAATACAAAAATTAGCCGAGCATGGTGGCATGCGCCTATAATCCCAGCTACTCAGGAAGCTGAGGCAGGAGAATTACTTGAACCCAGGAGGTGGAGGTTGCAGTGAGCCAAGATCATGCCACTGCACTCCAGCCTGGGTGACAGAGTGAGACTCCATCTCAAAAAAAAAAAAAAAAAAAAAAAGAGAGAGAGAGAGAAAAAAGATATATGTGTCCCAGGTCGGGGGGTGGTAGCTCACACCTGCAATCCCAGCACTTTGGGAGGGCAAGGCAGGTGGATCACCTGAGGTCAGGAGTTCGAGATCAGCCTGACCAACATGGTGAAACCCCATCTTTACTGAAAATACAAAAAAATTAGCTGGGTGTGGTGGCAGGCACCTGTAATCCCAGTTACTTGGGAGGCTGAGGCAGGGGAACTGCTTGAACGCAGGAGGCAGAGGTTGCAGTGAGCCAAGATCTGGCCATTGCACTCCAGCCTGAGTGACAGAGAGAGAGATTCTGTGTCAAAAACACTACTCCACTCTAGCACTGGACTGAACCAACTAGAAGTTGGTTCCAAGTGTTACTTGTGTTTACAGTTCCTTTGTAAGTACAGAGATATTGTGACAAGCTTTTCTCAGTGTCCAGGGTATTCCTTGGAATGTTTCTAGTTCCACTACTCTCTCATCTGACTTTCAGTCCTGCATTTCTGCCTGAATGTTGGAAATGGTCCATCTGTCGCCTCAGACTCAAATTCCCATCGACCTCCTCCACAAACCAGCCACTTATTCCCTTGCCTCCATCCTTACTGGAGACCTCATCTTTCTCTTAAGTGTCCAGGTCCACAAACTTGTGGAGTAAATTTTGTATACCTGTCCTCCCTCTGTGGTGTGTCACCAAGTTCAGCTTGATTTCTTTTCTTCTAAACATTGCTCGCTGACATCTTTCCTCCTCGTTCCTACCACACCCACCCGAGTCCCACCAGAGCATCAGATGCCTGGGATACCTTCCGCAGCTTCCTAAGTGGCTTCATGGCTTCATTTTTTCCAGATGTGACTTATTCTTCCAGATTAATTCTTCTTAAATCCTCCCTTTCATCTTGTTACTTCCCCATACACAACCTTAAATGGTTTCCAGTTTGTTTTGAAACCAAGTCTGAACTACTCTGCTTTGCTTTCAAGGTTCTTCAAAGTCATCTGACTCTACTGTCCTTTCCAGTTTGGTCAGTGTCCTCCCTGCCATATAAAAAATCTTATTATAATTAGAGTGCCTGTGCCCTTCCATAACATGTTGAAGTGACCTGGCCTGAAAGGACCCATTCCTTCCACCTACCTCTTCAACCTTATCTCTAATCTTTCTTACCTTTACTCTGTGTTCTTGACATAGATGAGTACTTATGGTTCCCTGATAACACTTGCCTCGGGAGCTTTGCACTTGCTTTCCCCTCTACGCTTGGCATCCTCTACCTCCTGAGTTAACGCTTCCTTTATCATGTGCTCCAGGCTAAGCAACTCATATACTCCTTTAAACCACCACTGCCTCCTCTACAGACTCCTGTCATAGCCCTTATTATGTAATACTGCAGTGATTGATTTGTTTGCTGTCTGCCTGATTCCTAGCTATTAGACTGTGAGCCACCCTCTCAGAAGACTTTAGATTTGGTTTCAAAACAAGATTCCTGACCTCCACTAGCTCACAACTGGGAGTTTTGTACTCCCAGTGAATCACTTTAGTAACTCAATTGGTATTTGTTGAATGAGTAAATAAGAAACTTTCTACCTAAATTTTCACTATTCAAAGTTCAAGTAAAATCCTCCTACATCTCTGAAGACTTCTTTGACTTTTCTAGTCCTTTGCTCCTTCTGTGACACCTGACACTACTTAAAGTTTGTACTATAAAAATTAGGATTATTTCTTTAACTGTATCGCAAGTTCGTTGAAGGCAGGGATGCATATTTATATTGTGTCTGTCATTGCATTGATCACAGTGCTGAGCACACAGTAAAAACTAAATAAATACATATTTGCTTTCTGATTGGAGTTATATAAATTCTGTGCTTAGGAAAATGACAGCTACTAGTCTACTTGGAAAATTCTAATTCTGTTCTTAATCTAATTGCAGTCATAAAATTAAGTACTAATTCATTCAGAAAATATTTAGCATGTACCTACTAATTTCCTAGCATCGAACCAGTGGTTAGGATACAGGTATGAATGCTGTCAGTAAAGAAATTCTTCCCAGGAAAAATTAGCATTGCTACATGGAAACTGTGTACATTTCTTTCACTTTTAAATTCGAAGATTTGTAAATTTTTAGTTGGCTGATTAAACGGTTTCTGAGTGGCCACCACATTACTTTGCTTTGTGGGGAATGTCTTCCTAATTGATATTTCTTAGTAGTGAATTGAATTCATTCTTGTATCTGAGATTGTCATGGCTGAAAAATGGGTAGGATGAGACCTGAATGATCTGGTCTAATTTTTGTTTTATAATCAATCTATGTTCAGAAAACTAATGGATTGGACAGGACTAATCTAAGTTTTGTGTGTATCACAACTGGAGTCCTCACCAGCTTACTTAGACTGACCAGATGCCACTGAGTGGTAGCTGTCATGGGGGCTGTGATGACATCTCACTAGCATTACCGACCAGAGTCTCCGGGAGTATCATCAGGCACGTTCAGAGCAGAAGGGCAGACACTGCCCTGTGGTTTTCAGTTCCAACCCTTTGCTACGTCTTAGGCCAAAGGTCTCACTTCTGATTTAAATCTAAGTTGAGTTTCTTGTTTTCCTGTTTCCTTATCCACTAGCTTATTCAACATTTCTGAGTGGCTACTATGAGCCCAAACTGTGCTTGGTGCTCAAGACACGAAGGTAAAAACAACAGAACCCCTGCCCTCAAGGAGGTCAGTGGGATAACCTAATAGTCAAATGTATCTGCCATTGTAGAGATAAATTTGACATTGCCTTATGTTGCCTTTGAAAAGCAAAAATCAATATATGAATATGTCTTTGAGCCAGAATCCCTTGAATTAATATGCATGTATAAATAAAAATGCTATTATTAACACTACTATTGTCCTATAATATGAATATTATGAAATAAAAAGATGATGCCCTATTTACATACAGAGAATAAATGTTAAATAGTAATGAAATCATTTTCTAGTAATAATCAGGTAGTTACAAACACAAAGTAACTCTTGTAAGACTCTAAATTCCAGGAATTCTCTACAAAAGTAATCCACTTCAACCATATTGTTCACATGTTATTCCATTATAAAATCAAAGGTAGGACATGTTACTCTGGGGGCTAAGGCTGGTTCCAGGTTTTGTGGGACCTGAAGCTCATAAATGTGGAAGGGCTCCTTTAAAAAGTAAAATAAAATTAGAATATGCAAAATCAGGCATAGCCTAGGCAAGCGAGAACTCCTGAAACTTATACTGCATTTGCCTCACAGAAAAGCTGACCATGGTAGGCAAATAAAAGATGAATATCCTCTTTATCCATCAGTCATAGTGTTCATGAAGCTGACATTGAAAGTTTATAATACATTTAATACATGTATAATGAATCTTTAAATTGACTTTACCCTCAGCCCAATTCTGTCGGTGTTTATGCTGTTATTTGGGTTTCTTTAAAGTTTAAAAAAATATTGCAGGTATTCATTGCATAGAGACCATTTTTAGGCTATAGCCCCGCACTGTCCAATATTGTAGTCATTAGACACATGCAGTTATTGGGCGCTTGAAATGTGGTTCGTGCAACTAAATAACTGAATTTTTAATTATATTTATTTATTTATTTATTTACTGAAGGAGTCTCGCTCAGTCGCCCACGCTGGAGTACAGTGGCGCGATCTCGGCTCACTGCAAGCTCCGCCTCCCGGGTTCACGCCATTCTCCTGCCTCCGCCTCCCGAGTAGCTGGGACAACAGGCGCCCGCCACCTCGCCGGGCTAATTTTTTTTTTGTATTTTCGGTAGAGACGGGGTTTCACCGTGTTAGCCAGGATGGTCTCGATCTCCTGACTTTGTGATCTGCCCGCCTTGGCCTCCCAAAGTGCTGGGATCACAGGCCTGAGCCTCCGCTCCTGGCCTGATTTATTTATTTTGAGATGAAGCCTCGATCTATAGCCCAGGCTGGAATACGGTGGTGCGATCCCGGCTCACTACAACCTCTACCTCCCAGGTTTAAGAAATTCCCTCTGCCTCAGCCTCCTGAGTAGTTGGCATTACAGATGCCTGTTACCACACCCGGCTAATTTTTTTGTATTTTTAGTAGAGATGGGGTTTCGCCCTGTTGGCCAGGCTGGTCTCAAACTCCTGACCTCAAGTGATCTGCCCACCTCGGCCTTCCAAAGTGCTGGGATTATACGCGTGAGCCACTGCGCCCAGGCAAAATGAAGGCTGTATTCCCTAGGAAAATTTAACATCCAAATTGAAATATGCTGTCAGTGTAGAATTCACGCTGGATTTCAAATCCCTGGTATAATAAAAATAATGTAAAATAATAATTTTTACACTGGTTACATGTTGAATGATAATGTTTTTATTTTTATTTTATTTATTTATTTATTTATTTATTTATTTATTTATTTATTTATTTATTTATTTTTGAGACAGAGTTTCGCTCTTGTTGCCCAGGCTGGAGTGCAGTGGTGCGATCTCGGCTCACCACAACCTCTGTCTCCTGGGTTCAAGCTATTCTCCTGCCTTAGCCTCTCGAGTAGCTGGGATTACAGGTACCCGCCACCATGCCCAGATAATTTTTGTATTTTTAGTAGACATGGAGTTTCTCCATGTTGGTCAGGCTGGTCTCGAGCTCCCAACCTCAGGTGATCGGCTGGCCTTGGCCTCCCAAAGTGCTGAACTTACAGGTGTGAGCCACTGCGCCTAGCCTACGATAATGTTTTTAATATGTTAGTTAAATAATGTATGTTATTAACTTTAATTTCACCTGCTTCTTTTTAGTTTTTAAAAATGTAGCTACTAGAGAAATTAAAACTACATACGTGACTAGGTTTACATTTCTATTGGACCAAGCTGCTTTTAGACACCGACTACTTTTCTCAAAGACGGTATATAATTTTGGAAACCACGTACTTAAAGGATAATACTTAGGAGGGTCATGGTAGATGGAAAGCAACATTACTCAACATTACCAGTGGGGCATTTTTACCTTACTTGAGGTGGTGGAATTCCTACCACTATGCAATCCAACTGTACTCGAGTTCCTTCTGGAACTTCTCTGCTCCGTAACTTTTGAGTGAACCGAGGAGGTTGCCCCAGAGGTTCTTCATAGTACAGAGATGAAGGGGAGGACCCTGGGGTGGTGTCTCCACCAGCCGCCTCACTGGCAGCCTGCTCCGCTTCACGCCTCTTGGCTTCCTGCTCTTCGAGGGCGTGATTCACTTCATTATCCCTGGTATCCGCAGGGATAGGGATGGGAACAGAAGATCTTTCTCGTCTTTCTGACAGATCTGAGAAACTGGAGCTATTTTCCTGCATAACTTTGTTTTGAGATTCCAGTTTACTCTTGTGGTTTTTGCAGGCACGAGGTCTAATCCTTTTGGAGCTGTGAGATTTGAAAAGGGAGGATAGCTCTTCAATGAAGTCGGCAGCCTTATTTAAGAATACTTTTTTGGACTGGGTTTCAGAACAATACTGTGGCTTTTTTGCCTCCTGGAGGCTTTCTTTGGAGCTGGTGGGACTTCGAGGGTTATCCTGGCAGAAGTTAGGCTCAAAACTTAAATTAGGTGTGTGTTTCATCTGATCAGAAGAAAGTCGTTTTCTAGCTTGAGTTTCATCTGCCTTCTCCAAAGGGTCGTGATTGATGGCTAGTCTTGCCAGAGTGACACTTTCATCTAATTCTTCTTGGCTCAGAAAGGCTGAAAGATCTGGAAGGTCATCTTGGCCTCCGCCTCCTTCAGCGGCCCCAGAAGGACTGCCAAAATGGAAAGGGTTGGAGGAAGGCTCTGCTCGACTCCTCTCATTGTTTCCCCGATGTCTGGTTTCAGCTAAATAGCTCTCTCTTAGAAGCTGAGATATGGAAGTAGAAGCTTCTACGCTGTCGTCTTGCATGCTATCACAAAATAATAATAACAAAAAGTTTGGATCATTTCTAGGGAATAACAAGTCTGTGTCTATTATAGCATGGCAGATTCGTTAGAAATTAAAGCTCAAAATAAAGAATTGCCTAATTTTAATACTTTTACAAACTTACTATTTATTTATTTTTGAGACAAAGTCTCACTTTGTCACCCAGGCTGGAGTGCAGTGATGCAATCTCAGCTCACTGCAACCTCCACCTCATGGGCTCAAGTGATTCTCCCACCTCACGCTTGCATGTAGCTGGGACTACAGGCATGTGCCATCACACCTGGCTAATTTTTGCATTTTTTGCAAGACAAGGTTTTGCCATGTTGCCCAGGCTGGTCTCGAGCTCCTGGACTCAGGTGATCTGCTCACCTCAGCCTCCCAAAGTGCTGGGATTATAGGGGTGAGCCACCGTGCCCTCCCCCTTTTATAAACTTTAAAGACTTAAATATTACTCTCAAACTATGAAATAAATAAGAATGGAATGAAATTTCCCTACAAATAAAGACCTGGATGATTACCACTTTATTAAACTCTTTAAATGCAAGTTCAGTTGTGAAAGCCATGACATAACTATAATAATATTAAATAACATTTCTAAGCCTGATATTGATAATGTCAATAATGATCTTTTAGTTATAAAGCGCTTTCATACACAGAGATTTGCTCTCCACCCTCTCCTCTTTACCTTGAATGTAATAGAATTATAGAAATTGATCAAAAAATAAATACTATTTAAAGTCTTAAGAAAATAATATAATGATGCAAGCCAATTTTGTATTTTTAATATTATATCCATTTATTCATTCAAACATTTACTAACGGATGGCAAATTTGTGACTTAGGCTGTCACTACTCTCTCTCGTCCTTAAAAGTTGCAGCTCAGTGATTACTGTACTTCCCCCCTTTACCTTGACTTTCCTAACACTCCACTCCTTCAGGCATCACCAATCAGAGATGGCAATGGAGATGAAGACTATTTGCCATTCTTGGCTACTGTGTGGGAAAGTAGAGAAAAAAGTAATCTAAATATTTTGTGGCTTTAACATCCTATAACAGAACTTACTTCAGTTAATTTCTTTCCTTTCTCTTATATGACAGCGTCACTTATATCACACGTAAGGCTTCCTAGGAACTGTCCCTGTTCCTAAACTTCTAGAATGCTATCCCAAACTAACCTCTGAATTGGCAAAGTAGGCAGCCACCTTGAGAGGCAATTAGAGATGACTGAAAGGACCATCCACAGTAAAATATTTTTCCCACCTACTTGGACAGACTGAGATTGCCCCAACTAGAGCCACTTATTTGGATGAAGTGTATTATGCCTTTTTAAAAAGGTTAATCTAAAATGCAAAGGTGACAGGGTGCAGTGGTGCACACCTGTGATCCCAGCACTTTGGGAGGCCAAAGCGGGTGGACCACCTGAGGTCAGGAGTTTGAGACCAGCCTGGGCAGCATGGTGAAACCCTGTCTCTACCAAAAACACAAAAAAATTAGCTGGGCTTGGTGGTGGACACCTGTAATTCCAGCTACTTGGGGGACTGAGACAGGATAATTACTTGAACCCGGGAGGCGGAGGTTGCAGTGAGCCAAGATTGCACCACTGTACTCCAGCCTGGGCAACAAGAGTGAAACTCTGTCGCAATAAATAAATAAAATAAAACGCAAAAGTGTTGGAGAGCAAAGATTTGTCTACAAAGGTGTTTATCACATGATAATATTTAAAAATTGGAACCATGTTCAGTAATAAGAAATTAGTTAATTAAATTATGACATACTCATTAAATAGAACTATATGTCTATTTGTTAAATTATGTGGAACAGTGAATAATATACAAAATCGTATATGAAAGTATAATTGATACCCCAGCTGAAAAGCTTTCTCATTTGTGCACAAACTACATGGAGGAACGGTTAAAGATATATGAAACAAGGTGCAAAATGTTATTTGAAAATGTAACTAATACACCAAAAATCCTCATTTGTAACTCAACTATTTCTTTAGCCTCGTTTAAGTTTCTGTTTATGTTTAGATGGGGGAAAAATTAAGTGCCTTATAAATCAGGATGGCTTTCTCTCTATTCATTGGACATTACTGTTTGTTGTGTTTTTTTATTTCCTTCCTTCCTTCCTTCCTTCCTTCCTCCTCTCTCTCTCTCTCTCTTTCTTTCCTTCTTTCTTTCTTTCTTTTTTTTTTTTTTTTTTTTGAGACAGAGTCTCGCTCTGTCGCCCAGGCTGGAGTGCAGTGGCCAGATCTCAGCTCACTGCAAGCTCCGCCTCCTGGGTTTATGCCATTCTCCTGCCTCAGCCTCCCGAGTAGCTGGGACTACAGGCGCCCGCCACCTCGCCTGGCTAGTTTTTTGTATTTTTTAGTAGAGACGGGGTTTCACCGTGTTAGCCAGGATGGTCTCGATCTCCTGACCTCGTGATCCGCCCGTCTCGGCCTCCCAGAGTGCTGGGATTACAGGCTTGAGCCACCGCGCCCGGCCCTCCTTCTTTCTTTCTTTCCAGGGTCTCACTCTCTCACCCAGGATGGAGCATAGTGGCATGATCATAGCTCACTGCAGCCTTAAACTCCTGGATTCAAGCAATTCTCCCTCCTCAACCTCCCAAGTAACTGGGACTACAGCCACGCACTACCACACCTGGCTAATATTTAAATTTTCTGTAGGAACGAGGTCTCTCTGTGTTGCCCAGGCTGGTCTCCAACTAAAAGAACCTCAAGTGATCCTCCCACCTCCACCTCCCAAAGCTCTGGGATTATAGGCGTGAGGCATAGTGCCTACCCTGTATATTGTGTTTTAATGTGACTTTGTCTTTTACCCTTTATTTTGAGATAGCTTTTACATTGAGGCAACATGGAATGAGCATTAGCCTTGGTACCAGATAGATCTAATTCCAAATTCTGCTTCATGTCTTAACAATTATGTAACTTTGAGAAGTTTACTTAACTTCTTTGAGCTTTGGTTTCTTCGTCTGTAAAACGTGAAAAAATCTGTTTCCCAAGGGAGTGAGGATTAATAACATCAAAGGCAAAGTCCTTAAAATAGGGCCTGCCACTATAATGGGTATTCGACTGATGTTCATAAAGAACAATACTTTGGTGAAGGTGATGTTAAAGTTGAAGAACTTTAAAAATGTTTATATTTGTGGTGGAAATAGAAAAGAAAATTCTTAGATGAGTTTTTTTTTTTGAAGAAGGCAATTGAGGTGTTAATGTACCTGTTCTTATGTTTATGGTTATGAGAAATTATTATAACAAAACTTTCAGGTATTCAAAATAAAGATTTCTTTAATGTTTTAATGTAGTACTTATGACCTAGTACATTGGCGTTAGATAGAACTGGGTTCAAATCCTAGTTCTGGCACTTTCTAATATCCTAGTATAAACTTGGGAAAGTTTAAACACTATACGCCTTAGTTTACTCATCTGTAAAACAGATATAGTAGCAGTAGCCATATCATAGGTAGAAGTGATGATTGATGTGCTTGGGATTTAGTAAACATTCAATAAATGGAAGTTACTATTACTATAATAATTATTATGATTTAACAACCATGGCCATGTATCATGGCCTCCATTTTATAGATAAGAAATGGAGGCAGAACCAGTGAAGTGACCTGATCCGAGGAAAAATTTGAAGAGAAACCAAAGTGTACGTTCATAGTTAATTCAGTGTATCTGTATTCTATTGAAATACTGTCTCATGAATTAACTGTGTTGACTTCAGATCTTTGTATTCTCTTTGCTTGGACTGCTTCCTGTGCCCACCTCTTTTCACTATCTTATCAGGCCTAATCCTACATAGTCTTTGGTTCCTAGCTGAGACATCACTGCCCTGGGATTTCTTCTTTTCCCTGAGTTGGGTACCTCTCCAATGTGCTCCCAAAGCTCGCTGTCCTTGACACAGTCTCCAAACACAGTACTTATCACAATACATTAAGTGTGTGTATTTTCTTCTCTGTCTCCCTATGTTTTGTACACCATCATCTCTACACCCACATAGCACATAGAAGGTGGTTAATAAATATTTGTTGAATTAATGTGTTCATTAGAATTTTCTGCTAACTCTATTATTAGCTTTCACTTTTTTTTTTTTTTAAAGACAGAGTTTCACTCTTGTTGCCCAGGCTGGACTGCAATGGTGCGATCTTGGCTCACTGCAACCTCCACCTCCCACATTCAAGCGATTCCCTTGCCTTAGCCTCCCAAGTAGCTGGGATTACAGACATGCACCACCATGCCTGGTTAATTTTTGTATTTTTAGTAGAGACACGGTTTCACCATGTTGATCAGTCTGGATGGTCTTGAATTCCTGACCTCGAGTGATCCACCTGCCTCGGCCTCCCGAAGTGTTGGGATTACAGGTGTGAGCCACCGTTGCTGGCCTATCTTTTACTTTTAATTGTAGGATAAAATAGGACAGATAAAGGAGGACAAAGAAAACTTATAGACACAAAGAAAAACTATAAACTGGTAAAGGCAGTCATAACTTTAAGATGACTTTCAAGTGAAAACTTATTTATGGTGGATAAAATAACTGAAATCATGCTTTGTTTTCTTCTTTCTTTTTCTTTCTTTCTCTCTCTCTTGCTCCCTCTTTCTTTCTCTCTCTCTTTCTCTCTCTCTCTCTTTCTTTCTTTCTTTTTTTCTTTCTTTCTTTCTTTTTGAGATAGACTCTCGCTCTTATAAATGGCACGATCTCGGCTCACTGCAACCTCTGCCTCCTGGGTTCAGGCGATTCTCCTGCTTCAGCCTCCTGAGTGGCTGGGATTGTAGGCACCCGCCACCATGCCCGGCTAATTTTTGTATTTTTAGTAGAGATGGGTTTTCACCATGTTGGCCAGGCTGGAATGCTTTGCTTTTATACCAGAAGTATCAGAGAACATCTGATTATAATCAGAAACCTGGGTTTGAATCCCAGCTCCAACACTAAATAACTTTGTTTTCTTGAGAAAGTAACTTAATGCATCTGAATCTCAGTTATCCTCATCTGTCAGATAGGATAACAATTCTATCTTTGAGGATTCTCAGATGAAAATGCATATATAAATTGTTAAACTGATAAAACATTAGCCAAAATAAAAAATATGAAAATTATTTTCTTTTTTAAGCATTAATTTAAAAACTTTATCTTTTAAGCATTAATTTTATAACTATTATAAAATTTGCACTTAAAAAATCACAAGTGCTATTATAGGTACCCTATAATTCATTTATTCATCCAATAAATATTTACTGAGCATCTACTATGTGCCAGGCACTGTTCTAGGCACTGTGGATTCACTGGTGAACAAAAGACAAAGTCTCTGTCCTAATGGAACTGACATTCTAGTAGGTAAAATCTCAATGTTAGGAAGAAAAATAAAATAGAAAATGGGGATCGAGAATAATGGAGGAGGGAAGAAGATGTGTTATTTTAGCTAGCAAAGTCGAGCAAAGTTTATAATGCAGTGGAGAAGTTACTCATGTGACCATCTGGTTAAAAAAAAGAATGTTCCTGACTGAGGTAGAAGTAAGCGTCAAAGCCTAAAGAGGTGAGTGTTTTGTATGTTTAAGTCAAGCCCAGTGAGCGAAGAAGTGCGAGAAAAAGAAGAGCGAAAGAAAATGAGGTCAGAAAGGTACAAGGCCAGATCATTTAAGGTCTTGCAGACCATGGAAAGGACTTCAAATTTTATTAAACCTGTGAAGGGAAAACCACTTAAAGGTTTTGAGAAGCAGATGACATGGTTTTGAAAAAGTTCAATCATGGCTGCTATGCAAAGAATCAAACTGAAGGAAGTAAGAGTGGAAGTGAGCAGATCAGTTAGGAGACAATTGCAACATGCTACGCAAGAGATGATGGTGGCTTGGCTCAATGAGTGGTAGCCACGGGAGATGGCCAGAAATGCTCATATTTGAGATATCTTTAAAAGTAGAGCCAATGCGGTTTGCTGATGGATTAAAATGGGATGTAAAAGAAAGGGCAGTCAAGAATGACTCCAATATTTATGCCCTGAACAACTAGGTCATTGGCAGAATCATTTGCTGGGACGAGGTAGGAGCAGGTTTCAGGAAATAAAATCATAAGTTCTCTTAAACATTTCAGCTGCAGTATTCAGAGTGTCATTTGACTTTTTTTTTTTTTTTTTTTTTTTGAGGTGGAGTTCCACTTTGTTGCCCAGACTAGAATGTCGTGGCGCGATCTCGGCTCACTGCAACCTCTGTCTCCCGAGTTCAAGTGATTCACCTGCCTCAGCCTCCTGAGTAGCTGGGATTCCAGGCACACGCCACCACCCCTAGCTAATTTTTGTGTTTTTAGTAGAGATGGAGTTTCACCAAGTTGTCCAGGCTGGTTTCAAACTCCTGACCTCAAGGCTGCCTGCCTCAGCCTCCCAAAGTGCTGGGATTACAGGCGTGAACCACCACGTCTGGCCACAGTGACATTTGAGTTTGTTTCCTCTTTTCTGTTTCTCACAAAATGGAAAATTAGATTTTTTCCCACTTTCAAAATAAGAATGAGTAATTGCCCTTGAAAACAGATCATAGCATTGGTGAAATGGTACCAGATTGGAAATGAAACAATTAATGTGGCATCCACCATCAAGACAGACTTTAGCAAATCACATAAAATAATTTGGCAACATAGACAGCTTACTATACTTCCTTTACTTTCCTAAATATCTCTATTTTTTTCCCTATGACCCTTCCAGAAAAGAGGATCTGCCCTAAGAACTTTCCGAAAATGTTAAGAGTCAGGTTTATGGTGGGGCACAGTGGCTCGTGCCTGTAATCCCAGAACTTTGGGAGGCCAAGGCGGGCAGATCACTTGAGGTCAGGTGTTCGAGACCAGCCTGGTCAACATGATGAAACCCTGTCTCCACTAAAAGTACAAAAATTAGCTGGGCATGGTGGCAGGCGCCTGTAATCCCAGTGACTTGGGAGGCTGAGGCAGGAGAATTGCTTGAACCTGGGAGGCAAAGGTTGCAGTGAGCCGATCATCGTGCCACTGCACTCCACACTCCAGTCTGGGCAAAAGAGCAAGACTCTGTCTCAAAAAAAAAAAAGAAAGAAAGAGTGAGTCAGGTTCATAAAAACAGAAGTTTGAGGCTGATACCTTTGGACATGTTTTTCAACTCATGTTAACTCGGTGCTATCTTTCTTCAGGCTCTAAGAAGACCCTGTTGTTGGAAATACATGGAATAAACTCATTTTTTAGTTATAATATGAAAATTTAAGCTGGGGAATTGATCAGAGAATTAGCAAAACCTAGTATGAAGTAACTTGAATTCAAACATAAGTACTGAAGTATTCTGACTGTGAAGTATTAGATATTTAAATGAGAAAACAAATCTGGGTGGGAGGCATGCTGAGATGTTGGTCAAAGGGTACAAAGTTCCAGTTACACGGGAGAAGAAATGAGTTATGGAGGCCTACTGTACAGCATGGGGGCTATAGTTAGTAATAATGTAATGTATTCTTGAATATTTCTAAAAGAGTAGAGCTTCAATTTTCTCACGACACAAAAAAGGGGTAAGTATGTGAGGCTATGGACATATTAATTAGCTTGATTTAATCACTGCAAAATGTATACATATAACAAAACATTACATTGTACACCACAAATATATACAATTTTTAATTTGTCAATTAAACCTTCATAAAGGTGAAAAAAAGGAATCTATTTTTTTAATGTGTCTTTTTTTTTTTCTTTTTTTGAGACAAGATCTCACTCTTTCACCCAGGCTGGAGTATAGCGGTGTGGTCATGGCTCACTGCAGCCTTGACCTTTGGGGCTCAAGCAATCCTCCCACCTCAGCCTCCCAAGTAGCTAGGACTACAGGTGCTTTCTACCATGCCCAGATAACTTTTAAAATTTGTTGTAGAGGTGGAGTCTTCCTATGTTGCTCAGGCTGGTCTCCAACTCCTGGGCTCAAGCGATCCACCCACTTTGGCCTCCCAAAGTGCTAGGATTACAGGCATGAGCCACTTGCACCTAGTTACATGTGTCTTTAAACACTGCTCTGCATTCATTATAGTGCGGGAAGTACATTCATGAAAAAAACAAAGAATGCCCAAGTAATCTAAATCTGGTTTAGAGGCAGGCCCAAAATTAGCCTAACAGTTAATAATTATTTCTAAAGAGAGCCAGAATAGGAAAAGATAAATATGTTTAAGTAACTCATCTAAAACAGGAATGAGCAGAGCTACCCTACTCACTTCGTAGGTCTGTTTGTGAAAGCACTTTAAAACTGTAGAGCACTATGCAAATTTGAGGTGACCTTTTGCTGGTGATGCGTAATTAATATGCCCAGAATGCTTTTTAGGGAAAGAAAAAAATAGACTTTGCTCCCTCTCTTTAATGCCAGTATTAACCTGTTGGTTTTGCCTTCTATATCCGATGATATCACCCTAGAGAAATATCTAAGTCAGTTCTTTTGGAGAAGTTCTTGCTGGGTCAAAAACCAAATCCCAGTGAACAGGAACCAGTCCTGGAGAGTTATGTACAGATCACCTTTTTAAAATCTGGGTGCAGATGGAGTGTACTTGGTACACTATTACAATATCCATCCCTTCACTAGTAGAGTGATTATCCCATCTTAGTTTTATTTCTAGTCTATTTTTGGTGTGAATGGCATTAGTAATTTAATAAATTAGTATATACTGCATTACCAGAGTAAGAACTTGAGGAATATGGAAATGATATGTCAATAATAATATGGAAATCTTATAAGACTCATTATCTCAAAGATTTTTTAGTTTGAAAGAAGAAAAGATAAATACAGACAAATGTATACATCAGAAAAGAATGTTGAGATCAAGAGGCCGAGCAGAGATGATCTATCAGAGAATCAGTGCGAATCTGTTTAACTAGGGACATTCCTTTAAGGGCAGAGGTTAAGTAATGAAGACTTTTAGGTAATAGGCCAAAGGTGAGTAAGCCATTTTCTTCTTATTATTTTAATTGAATTGGTAAAAGTAAGAATGTAGGGTAAAAAGTAAAGATGTCGTTGGAGTGGGAGAAAAAGAGACTGGCTCCTACGAAGCGTATTATGTATGTTTTTGTATCCAGAGGATGATAAACATGTAGGGAAGCGCTAGTGAAAGACACTGCAGCCAGAGCTCAAAGGTACTATTTAATCTGAAAGAGAGAAAAGAAATAGTGTAAAAAATAAATCCTATGGCCCATAGAAAGTCTAATGGAAGGCAATCAAGAAGACTTCAAGAATCTAGGATCAAAAAAGAAAAAGGGTTTAGTGGTTGTCACAAAAGTGATAGGTATAAGAGGTTTTATGTCACTCTCAAGATCTCACCATTCACAGTGAACCAAGCTGTTATATAGGAAATCCCAAATGAGAAATCTTTGTCAATTCCTATTAACTCAAATATTTATTTTTTAAATGCAAAAATTTAACACTTTCATTCTTCTTCTGCTTCTTACTATTTGTGTCATTTTTAAGGTAATTAAGGATTTGAAAAAAGCTAACTTCCCTAATTAAATTGACATAATACATTTGCTAGATTGAGAGAGCAGTAGGTGTCCCAAGGGATCTCAAGATCAAGTTCTAGTTCAAGCACTTTGTCAGGAGGCTTTGTTGGGCCCCTCCCTGAGAGTGGAGTGCGCTGTGACTCCGAGTGGAAGTCCATGTAGCAGGAAGCCTGCACAGAGCTTGTCAAGGTGACTCTGGTTATACATGAACTCTGAGAACTCTATAGCTACTGCAGATAAATAGTCCCACCAACTTTTGTTCCCACCAAAAATAAATCTGCTGAAAATGTTCTTAAATTTCTAAACGGACCATTCAGTCTCTACTTGAGTTGTTCCCTTTAAGCAAATGGGTAATGTTCTAGTAGTTTTAAAAGCATTTGGTCAACCATGAAGCACCACAGAAATTTTAAACAATATCTCTGTGTTGCTTGAGTCTTTTTCATCCCCTAGGAGAGGGGAAAACCTGTTAAGAAAACCCTTTCATTTCTCTATCTTGTTACCTAACACCATGAGACCAGCAGCATCTTTGTCAAATCTCAATGTGAATGAAAAAAAAAAATCAATTATTCCAGGGTTGGCAGGAGGATTTGACTTACATTTTCAGGTTAGTGAACTGAGTCTACTAATGCTATTATGAGTAGGAATTAACTGTTGAAAAATTGAACTCTCTCTTTTTCACATACCAACATTAGTTCGTTAAAACCCTTTCAAAATGCAACATGATTTACCTGTTGTCTCATATCTTCAAAACCAAATTTGCAAAAACTACCACTAGTTCCAAAACCAGCTTGGATAAAAACTCATTCAACTTCTTGTGTCCATAAATTGTGGTTCTGTGTCTGTTCTACTGAAAGTGACTTTGTAAGCATATTGTAGTAGTGTCTATATTATAAATTGTAGATATATGGAAGACTGGGGTTTTAACACATTATTATGAGTTCCAGTAGCATTAGCCATATACTATAAGTGGGGATAGAGACACACTTCCAGAATTTGGATAGTGTTCAACTGTTTGTTTCATAGTCCATTATTATAAGATTCTGTAATGCCTATAATTTTATCTCTTGACACCTCTGTAAGTATATTATTCATATATTTCAGATTTCTTCGGACGGCCTTGATTTTAAATATTTTGCTTGTAGTCAAATCGTGTGTCAGACAGTATATCTTATTTTCTGTTTTAAAAAATATGTTTATGATAGCTATAAGTATAGACAGTCTCAATTTCCTAGAAAAGGACTATGAATTTTATGTGAACTCAAGAGCTGTTATTATTGAGAGACTATAAAGTTATGACAGATTTTTAATCTAGAGTTTGTAGGATTCATTTCATTATTACTAAAGTAATTGAATCATAGTTTTTTGATAAAGAAAACTGGATGACTATTTTGTTTCTTTCAAGGCGATGTTATTATCTTTAATAAGAATATAAAAATCTGTTGATAAGGTAATAAAATTCCTTAACACCATTACTGTAATGTTCACTTTTGAGGACTGGAAATGCTTAATAATCTATCTTTTCTTTTTCTTTGCTTATACAGTTTTTAAAATATAACTCAAGATGTGCATCTAATTACTGCTAATAGTGCAATGTACCAGGCCAAACATTTGCCACTGACTGTCAAGTGTCTTTCTGATGCAGCTGAAAAGGGAGAGAGAGAGAGAAAGAGACAGGGAGAGAGAGAGAAAGGAGAAAGAAAGAGCAATGTCCCTTGAGCAAGACTTTCTGCAGCTGTTGTGTACATTAATCCAGGGAGCAGATCTTCCAACACTAAATATAGCAAGCGTATCCTTTTACATGATAAAAAAAATTTTAAATGAAAGTCTTTATGCAGGCATATTATTTTAGATTCAACTTCCTTTAAAAAGGAAATAGGCATTGCATACATATTCTCTATATAAACAACATTCTTTTAATAAACGAATGTGTGGAAAATGCCAATGAGATATGCAACATGTCACAACTTCCTCTGTCGAGATATTTTTCCTTAGGAACTCAAGTAGGCTGTGATCTCTGTGAGTCTCATCAATCCCCTCCAAAATCTTTACATGTGGAAGGCTTTATTTTTCACTTAATTTCATGTCCCATCATATGCAATTAGACAGTTATCCTAGGTTTCATTTCAAGTAACAGTAATGAGTTCTTTGAAATACTCGCTTTTCCACTGTCAGTGCCCTGTTATCAAAACACACTTGTGAACTTAAATCTGGATATTACCTTTCTTTTCTTAGTTGACCCAGATGAGGATGTCCAATCCAGGCACTCCACTGCAATGATAATTATCCAGGGAGAACTTTTAGATGAAAGCACAGGAGAAGAGGGAAATTCTTCACGCCCTTGGAAATAGAGAGTAGCCGTCCATAGAGAGTGAGGAGTTAACCTTAGTTTCAGTGAAGATGGCTGTAAGAAGCTGGACAACCTGTCACCACCAGAGCCAGAGCATTTGTCAGCTCACAGGTCCCAAGTTATTTTGAGCTGTATAAACCATGTGCCTGTGAAACATTCCACCTGATTGGACAGGAGAAAACTGAGCAAAGGGATTCCATAGCAGGACAGCACCTATAGGGGGTGGGGGTCAATCAGTTCTTTTACCTATAGAATTTCCCTTATAGCCAGAGGCCCAAGTTATTTATTGATTGATGTTTGGAATGAACACTAAATGCATTATGCCACAGTTCATCAGTCAACACAATGACATTATTTTTAAATGCATGAAAACTCTTAATTTTTAAGATCTTTAATTTTAATCAATAGGAAATTTACTCTCATTAAATCACTGATACATTTTAGGAAATTTGACTGTGAAAAGTCAACAGAAGCTAAGGTCTAACGTTTTAAAGCTGAGAGCTTTTTTGAATTGTTTGTCCAAAGGCTAAGCAAAAGCTGAGAAGGTAATTAATATTAAAAATTCCTTGGCCGGGCACAGTGGCTCACGCCTATTATCCTAGCACTCTGGGAGGCTGATGTGGGCAGATCACCTGAGGTCAGGAGTTCAAGACCAGGCTGGCCAATGTGATGAAACCCCATCTCCACTAAAAATACAAAAATTAGCCAGGTGTGGTGGCGCATGCCTGTAATCCCAGCTACTCAGGAGGCTGAGGCAGGAGAATTACTTGAACTGGGGAGGCAGAGGTTGCAGTGAGCCGAGATAGCACCACTACACTCCAACATGGGGGACAGAGTGCAACTCTGTCTCAAAAAAATAATAAAATTTAAAATAAATAAATAAACTTGAAAAAAAGTTAACCTGATTGCTTAGTATAGATTAAATGATGCTATAATATTATCAGTCATGGTAGAAGCCAGGACTTTGAAAATTCAGACTTAAATGCTAGTTATTATTCTTTAAAAGGGTCATTCTTAGATTCTGATAGCATGAAATACATTGGTTTAAATCTAGCTTTCTTAACTAAGTCACACAACTGCTTATAGGGTTTCTTCCTAGTCATTCATTCATTTGATAATTATTTACTTAATGCCTACTGTGTACCAGGTACTGAGTATAAAGTAGTGCACTAAATACACAAAAATTTCTGACCTCATGGAATTTATGAAGAGATCTTTATCCTCTTCAGTCATTGTGAGACTATTTATAGTACATTGAACAGGTATAAAATTTCTTTATTGTGATAGCACTGGAGGTTTACACCTTTTTTATGTGGTTTTAGGCTTACACAGGCAAAAAAACAATGAGGAACACTTTTAAATAATTCAGATGGAAATAACTGGTATTGAGGAAAGAAGAGGATACAGGAGGAAATGAATTATCTGGATAGGTTATTCTCATTAGCACTGGAATCCAGAGCTTCAATGTACAGATTCATTTGCTCTCTCACCTAATCTTGTGCTGATACTAATGTCAAGACCACTTAATTGTCTTTCTGCATATTCTATTTATGTGGATATGCCAACAATTTTTTTTTATTTAAAAAGAGGATCTTCCTCCATATCCCACTCAGATCTTAAGCCATATCAATGTAAGTGCTGCTGGGTCTTGGGTAGTTCTCTCCCACAGAAGAGTAGAACCTCTATTTCAGGTGGCTAGTAAAGGCAATGTTGAAACACAGTAAAAGTAAACAAATTTTTACTTTCCTGCAAACTGCCATGATAAGCCTGGTATTCCACCTTTCACTCAGGTATAGAATACTAACGTTGAAGGAGACTCATACTAAAAGGTAGAATAAAGCTGGTTGGGCAGTGAAATTAGGAATCTATATAAAGAATTAAAGTAGGTGTAAAATGCAAAAGAAGAGTTACAGAAAAAAAGAAGCTGGCCGGGCGCAGTGGCTCACGCCTGTAATCCTAACACTTTGGGAGGTCGAGGCGGGCGGATCGCTTGAGCTCAGGAGTTTGAGACCAGCCTGGGCAACGTGGTGAAACCCCATCTCTACTAAAAATACAAAAAAATTAGCCGGGCATGGAGGTGGGTGCCTGTAGTCCCAACTATTCGGGAGGCTGAGGCAGAAGAATCTCTTGAACCCAGGAGGCAGAGGTTGCAGTGAGCCAAGATTGTGCCACTGCACTCCAGACTGGGTGACAGAGCAAGACTCTGTCTTAAATAAATAAATAAATAAGAAACCAAAGAAATTCTGAATGGCAGTCATCTTTCTCTTCATTTTTACTGCAGCATTTTCAAATACAGATACCATACACAATTTTCGAGCTCTTTGAAAAAAAACTGAATATAAATGTTTTAAATAAATAATATTTAGCAATTGTGAACACTTTGGTTATAATACATCAAACATATTTTAGATTTTAGTTTTTAAAAACTAATTTCTGTTCCCAAATAAGCCAGCTACCACCTTGCTTATCTTCAGTCGTAATTGTATAAACATTATACCACAAACCTACTAGTTCAAGATTTCATCAGAGTTTATTGATACAAAAAATAATCTTTAAAACTTTTTAATGCCCAACATAGTTAAAAACAAACTTTGTTAAGTGGCAAGCAAACACAAGGTTGGTTACAAGCCTTCCTATAAAGTTGAGTGGCTCATCCAACACATGTGTTTCTTGTGGTTTGAACACGATCCTGTGCTTGCCTTCAGCTGTTTTCTTAATTCAGTCAGTCAGCCACAGAAACAATTTACTCACATTGGGATGATCCACAGGAATGCCAAGGAATCTGGAAGATCTATGACAGAGGAAGTCTTCATTTGGATGAAAAGCATGGGAGAATTTCCATGCTATTAGATTCATATAAAATGTTTGCATTTGCTATTTTTTTATATCGCTATAGGCTCCAGTTCTCTAAAACAAATTACTCACATATACCAAAGCTTCAGTAAGTTTTGCTTGAAGTTCATAGATTCATCTTGACGTATCCAGTATCAGATGAAAAAATTAAACAAAACCTCTATGCCGTATTTTTGAAAAACAGAGACTGTATGTATTTTTTAGCCATTTTTAATGAGAAAAATTTTCACAGCAAAGACAAGTTCTTGACCATCCAAAACAATAGATGGGTAGCAGATTATAAAAGATCTTATACAAAAGGCATGACAACAATGTAATTGAAAAAGACAATGAAACCGTTAAGAAATTTCTTTTTCATCTAAACTACTGAAAATGCTTGCCTGGGAAAACTAAAAACATTTAAAAAAACTACTTAAAAGTTCAAAACCCACTTAGTTTTAAAAACTAAAAACATTTAAAAAAACTAAACAGAACACTTGCTTTAAAACATTATCCTGAGAAGTAAATTCGTGGTTACCTGTCTCAGAAGAAGCACCATTCCTATATCAACCAACCAGGATGATCTAAAGTCCAAATCTCACTGCCTAACTTGTGTCAGACACAAAAGTGGCATGAAGGAAATGTGATACTGCCCCGCCAGAGTAATGAAGGGTATTTACAGGGTTCCGTTGCAGATCCAGGGACAGTCATTTAGAACAGATTGCTCTTTCAGATCAACTTTAATAACTCAGTCTGCACAATGTTCTTAGCCTGGAGGGCTGGTGGGGGTGGATAATGACTAGGATGACTAAGGAAATAGGCTTTCTTGATTTCTCCTTAGACTAAATGAAAATAAGTGTGAAGAAATTCTCAATAATAAAGCATGTGGAATACAGAAGATCTATACACAGGATGCATATTACATGTATAAATATCTTTATTTGGTACCAAACTGGGACTACGGTCAAGGCATTTAATAAGGTAAATATGGAAAAACAATCAATTATTACAACACTTCCTGTTTGTTCCCCTAATTTTAAGGTGATTAAATTAAAGCTTTACTATGTGGTTTGCATTAAAATACAACAAAGCTTCCTTTACTTGTGCTTTTGGGATGTAGTACATATCAAAGTTTACACTTTTCAAAAAGTATTATTTCCAAGAAGAAAATCTATTCAGAACTTTTTAAAAGAGCACTCTGAGACTAAATTACTGAAGAAATCTGGAACAATTGTTATCACGTATGTACTCCTCAAGGTATACAATTAAATCCTACTTCTCACCACATTAATATAATGATCATATTAACACATATAAATATGCTATAGTCTTGGTAGAAATAAGTTAATATTCCTTAGCTATGTGCTAAGCACTATGCTAGGCTCTTTGTGTATGTGTTTTATTTAATGAATTCCCTTAACATCTTTGAAGTAGGTATTGTTATAATTCTCATTTTACAGATGAAAACTTGAGGCTTAGAAAGAAGTTTAAAACTTGCCCAAGATCACACAACAAGTAAGCAACTGAGCCAAAATTGAACCTCAGTCTGTGTTCATAACCACTGCAAATATTCAAATGATTATATTTCCAACATATTTGTGAAAAATTAAAAGTAAAAATGAATAGAAAACATATCAGGCCGGGTGCAGTGGCTCATGCCTGTAATCCCAGCACTTTGGGAGGCTGAGGTGGGTGACTCACCTTAGGTCAGGAGTTCAAGACCAGCCTGGCCAACATGGTGAAACCCTGTCTCTACTAAAAATGCAAAAACTAGCTGGGCGTGGTGGTGTGTGCCTGTAATCCCAGCTACTTGGGAGGTTGAGGTAGCAGAATCGCTTGAACCCAGGAGGCACATGTTACAGTGAGCCAAGATTGCGCCACTGTACTCCAGCCTGGGTGACAGAATGAGACTGTCTCAAAAAAAATAAAGAAAGAAAGAATAGAAAATATATCTTTCTTTTAATAAATATTCTAAGGGAACACTATATAGGGTTTAAGTTTATAATTTTTCTGACTGAAACTAACCTTGAAATTATTTTGTATGACTAAGCAAACAAAAAGAAGTGATAATTTAGAAAGAAAAAAGCAAACGCTTGCAATAAACTCTATATGCAATGTTTTATCTGGGAATATGAATTGATAGGTAGACTGGAGCATTAGGCATTAGTGCTGAAAAGTGGGGCATTGGAAGCAGTCAGAATGCTGTGACAGACCTATTTTTTTTGTTTCTATTTGTTATTGTGCTGAAACAATATAAGAGGTTTGTTCTTTTAAAACTAAATTTAAACGCTTTGGTGTAATTTCTGAGTACAGCAACATAGGTCAATAAAGTTTTTACAAGTTAGGGGTAGGAAAATAGCAGCTTGAATATTCTCTCTTTGTAAGGTTAGCTCAAAATATGCCAATATGCCAAGCTCTGAGTGATTCCACACAGATTCTATTTTTGGTCTGCTTGGACATCTCCAAAAACTGAAAACAAATTTCAGTGTTCTTACCCATGACCCAGGTAGTCACACTAATTCTGATGAGGTGCGGGAAAGGAAATAGGAACTAACATTTCTTACAAGTGTATTCTAGGCTGGGGAGTAACCTAAGTTACTCTCATTTAATTCTCACAGCAATCCTGCAAAGTGTTGTTATCTGCATGTTACTGGGAGGAAATTAAACCTTAAAGAAGCATAGTTTTCCCACAGTTACCCAACCAGTGAGTTACACAGTTGAGTGGATTCTAACTAAGCCTTTTAGAGGCTTGTTGTTGTTTGAGACAGAGTTTCACTCTTGTTGCTTAGGCTGGAGTGCAATGGTGAGCTCTCAGCTCACTGCAACCTCCAGCTCCCACGTTCAAGCGATTCTCCTGCCTTAGCCTGCAAAGCAGCTGGGATTACAGGCGCCTGCCACCACGCCTGGCTAATTTTTGCATTTCGAGTAGAGACAGGGTTTCACCATGTTGGTCAGGCTGGTCATGAGTCCTGACCTCAGGTGATTCGCCTGCCTCAGCCTCCCAAAGTGCTGGAATTATAGGCATGAGCCACCACACCTGGCCTAACCTAAGCCTTTTAGTTTAGAACTTGCTCTCTTTTCAATGGCCCCCAATGCCTTCTCATGAAGAATAATCTTTAAGATTAGTTCAAAAATCAGAACTCACTCAAAGGAGGAAATTCATCATGATTTTCATATGTATTCATGGGCAATGGGATTGTTAAAGATATCACTTTAGTTTTATTGACTTTGTGTTTATTTAATAGAAACATGAAGGGAACAGAAAAATAGCATATGACTAAGCTCTAGGGCTATTTTCACAAGGAAGACTCAATAAAATTGGTTGACTGAAATAGCAACAGCTAATACACACTTCTGAGAAGTTACCATCTTATTACATATAATTTGTCTGGAAAATAGTAAGTGCCAAATGGAATTAAACCGTTGTCAAGAAGGGAAGAGTACAGAGGAAGAGTTTGGAGAACACAGACCATGGAAAATTCAAAAGAAATTTGTATCTTATGTCCTTATCCAAGTTCACATTTTTATTTGCATATGAGTCTATATGTTTGGCATTTTCCTGAGTCAGCAAACTTCCAAGTGAATAAAGGTAGTAGGAAGACCTGCAAAATCTTTTTGTTTTGCTTTTTTATCCGTTTTGTTCACCTCCAAATTGCTCTTCATTCCAAACTAAGAATGAATTAATCAAAACAGCCCAAACAAAGATTCATGGCTCAATGTAATTATCACGTGTATTAAACATCTTAGACCTCCTTTCCCTTCATCTTTTAGGCTAAACAGTGAGCTTTAGTTTGAAATGCAGGTGATAATGTCATTAAAAGGGATAAGTAAGAAGATAATGTTACAGAGAAGTTAAACACAAGAATTTATCACAATGGGGATAAATTTAGCTGAGGATAAATCTTTTGTAGGTAAGTCCACTGGTCTGACAATATTGTGCAAATTTTCTTTTTTTTAATTGTAGTTAATTTAATAAAATCAAACACAAAGAAAATATTCCAAGAGCTTCCATAAGTAAAGAGCAGTTCAGCTGCAAAGGAACAAGACTCAGACTGCCATTCGATTTCCCAACAGCAACACTGAATGCAAAACAATAGAGCTATATTTTTAAATGATGGAAGGAAAAGAAATTTGAACTTAGAATATTATTTTTAGACAAACTGTCATTCAAATTTGAAGGTATAATAAAAGTACGGTCTCACATAGGTCTCAAACTGTTTGCCATACAAGGACTCATTTTTTGTGAGAAAACATTTTGGGGGAAAGTAATAATAACAAGAGAAGCACAGCAGGTGAAGTGGCTCACAGCCGTAATCCCAGCACTTTGAGAAGCTGAGGTGGGTGGATCACTTGAGCCTAGGAGTTTGAGACCAGCCTGGGCAACATGATGAAACACCATCTCTATAAAAAATAAAAAAATAATTAGCTGGGCATGGTGGTCTGTGCTTGTAGTACCAGCTACCTGGGAGGCTGAGGCAGGAGGATCGAGCCCGGGAGGTGGAAGCTACAATGAGCTTTGATTGTGCCACTGCACTCCAGCCTGGGCTGCAGTAAAATGAGACCCTGTCTCAAAAAAAACCAACCAACCAACCAAACAAACAAAAAACAGGAGAGAGAAATAGAGAAATAGATCCCTGAAAATTGCTGTTTAAGAGATAGAGAATTAATGAAAACCAAATATTTTGGTAATATTCATTATTCACGAGAACCCAGAATTTAAATTCTGGGCAGTATCAAAAGATTAAAGGCAGATGACAATGTGATAAAGTACTTTTTCTGTTAGGAGAAAAATGCAAATATTAATAAGTTAAAGAAGTCAATAGTGATAAACATGAGACTGTATCTTAAGGATAACAAGTATAAAAACAAAATGTACAGCTTCTAAACCAGCAGAAGAAAACTTGACCTATACAATTGAAATCAGGAGCAAAAACAAAAAGGAAGAAATGAGAAGTTCAGTAAATTAAAAATACAATAAGCTATCAGAAGTAAGTTTTAAAAATTTGAGTAAATATAAGTACAAATAGGTTAAATCCACCAACTAAAAGACAGATACTGTCAACCTGGAGTTAAGAACAAGAATATTAAATAAACACATTGAAGACAAAATGAAAAAAATGTTAAAAATAAAAGGAATGAAAGCTTAAATTAAGCCACTATGAACCTAAAGAAAGTTGGCATAGTAATCTTAATATCCGACAAAAGATAATATAAGGCCAAAAAATACCATCGGGCCAAAGGATGACATTACATACTGATGAAGGCAGCTACAGCAAATTTTCATCAAGAATAAGAAAAGCTTTGGTATAATCAGAAATGTGGGCATCCCAATCTTATGAAATACAAACCACCGTTCTGGTCTTACCTGCCACTCTTCTACACAATTACTTATCTCCAACCAAAATGTTCCACCAATATTTCCTTGCCTTCTCTTTACCCTGTGCCTTTGTTCACTGTCGCTTCCACTTATGTAATTAAACAACTACTTGTTGCAGTGTTTCTTATATTGTTGAATTAAACCATGTCTTTATTTACGTATTTATGTATTATTTACTCAACTAGATCAACTTTTTGAGAATTGAAGCTATACAAAATTTTTCTTTTTGGGTCATGCAGTTCTAATCTCAAGGCATGACACAAAGTAGGCACATAATAAATATTTATCTGTGGCATGCCATAAAAATGATGTATAAACTGTCCTAAATTATTCAGTCAATCAACACATATTTACTGAACACTTATTATGTGCCAGGAAAGATCAAATGGCCCAGACTCTCAGCAACATTAACTGATTTAATTGTCATTAATGGGTACGATATTTAACACAAAAATACTATTAAGAATTAAATCAAATGAAGAAAGGAGCTAAAAATGATTGTGTGTTCACCATGCACCAGTCACAAACTGAGGAACTATCTGTGCATTTGGCTCAATGGATGCTTATAATTCTTGAGATAATTGGTATAGGGGAACTCTTGCTTTTGAAAAAGACTTGGTGCTGTTTTCAGTGACCACCTTGCCCAAGGGTTCTTCCATAGGTACTCATAAGAGGTGTTTTCGTACTTTTACATCCTTCTAAACTGGCTTACTACTATTTTTTTCTGACTACCTTTGCCCAACCTTTGTTTTACATAAGGCTTTTACATAAGGTCCTTTCCACCCTGTAAAGATTAGGCTCTTTCTTGCTTCCATATGCTGCTTCTAATGAGTTTTGTGCTTCATGACCCTAATCCTCATCGCGGATGGGCAGTTCTGTTCATTCTCATGTGCTGGTTTTGGGGATTCCAGCTCAAGCCACAGACTGTTTCCTGTTTGCCCAGAAATAAACAGTACCCTTAAAACACACATAATATTCTCTAATTTCAATCGAGATTTCAACTATTTGTGACTGACTCCAAACTGGACTTATTTCTGGAAGGCAGATAAGCCAGAATGAATTATTTAGCTCCCTGAGTGACCCTAGCTCACCACAACCCAGCATCCACACCAACCAAGCTTTGTTGTTCATATTTAATTCATAATTTAATTTACTACAACAACCCAGGAAGTATAGGTCATTGTCCCTATTTTGTGAAGGATGAAACTGAAAAAATTATATGCTACTGTGGTTTTTGCAAATTCAAGGATCTGAAAAAGACTCAGGAAGCATACTTTAAGATTGTCTCAAGTATACTATATCATTATCCTCTTTTTATAGAGAAGGAAACTGAAGATCAGAGAAGAAATTGCACAAAGCCACTCAGAGCTGTGATTCACATCTAAGGTCCACACAACGCTGAAGCCCAGCTCTTGTCTGCTACACCACGCCACAATTCAGAGGCCTGCACACTCATTAGTAATGCATTCAGAAATCTATGTGGAAAAAAACACAGAAGATGCAGAGTAACAAGATGGAGACATCCAGTGATATTGGGATTACCTTGATTTCATGACTTCCTCCAAAGTGTTTCCAAGTCCTTGGAAATGCAGGTGATTTACTATCTCTCACTAGTCAAAGAAACAGCTTAAAGGAATTGAAGCAACAATAC
>NW_012104710.1:299493-302080 GCF_000951045.1 Mandrillus leucophaeus | reverse complement strand
AGACAATCCACCCATCTTGGCCTCCCAAAGTGCTAGGATTACAGGCATGAGCCACCACGCCCAGCCTAAAATTGAGATATTTAAGGACCTTAAGTTCAGAATAATGATGCACATGAATTAAGTTTAAGAAAGGGACATCACCTCTTTTGAAAACAAATAATAATTAAAAACTAGTACTGAAAGATGAACAATTTTAAAATTGGAAAATTGATATATGCCTCATTTGGTTTGGACACGGATTTTTTTTTTTTAATCAGTTATATAGTAAGATGATAAAAGAAATAATCAAATAAATGCTATAATTATGGAGAGACTTATTTAGTATTTAGAGCTGTATTCCAACTCTGTCACTTATTATGTGAGAAACATTAGGCAAGTTATTTAATCTCTTTGTGCCTCCTCTGTAAAAGAGGAAAATATCATAGGAATGCTGTGAGACTTAAGTGAGTTAGTACTTTTAGAACAATGCCTGGCTCCTAGCAAGTGGTCAATAAATGTTAACCACCACTATTATCATTACTATTATAAAAATATATTTATTTTAAATAAACATCTTTTAGTTCACTTTGTGAAGTCACAAAGAGTGGAGCACACCCAGCTGCACTGAGCTGTAAACTCTAATGAAAGGCCAAAGGCTGAATGGGCCACCTAGACTGATGAGTCAGACACAGCAGTAGTTCAGGTTTCCAGACTGATTCAGTCCTTGGCGTCTATCCTGAGGCCGACAACAAGAATGCTAATTAGTGCCAAGGGTGATGAGTTTTGTAACATGGGGTGCTCCATTAGCGATGCAAATCAGATCACTTACATCTTGTATAGAGCACAAATAGTAATCAAGTTCAGATTCACACCAGTAACATAGAGGTAAAATGCTTCATATCTAGTTACCATGCTCCTGAACCATATACTTCTGAATTCTATGTTCTCGACTCACCTACTGCCAAGGAGCTAAACATAGCTAAAGGATTTAAATTATAATTTGATCTGACAACCAGGTATCAAACAATCCTTCTTTAGCCAAATAAGTAGAGCGGAGACAAATATCAGAGCTGTATATCCAGTTTATGCTATGTGCTTTGTGATGGGAAAATAATAATTGAGGGTATTGGTATATATCTTATATTATCTGATCTAAAAAGGATGTCAGCATAAGCTTGGTATTCAACATAGACTAACCAAAGTATTGTTAAGGTTAAGTGATTTAGAAGAGAGAAATCTAGGAAAGTGAGGAATATCCTAACCTTTCTATGATCGTGAATTGTCTGATAGACTACCACTGAATGCATATAAATACTCTCATGTAGAATAAGACAAAGCAGACTCAGTTCTTCTAAATAAATGCTCCTAAGGATAATGATGATGAACTGGGACAGATGTCAAATACAAAGGAACAGTGATGTTTTAAATCCTATTATATTAAAATGCCCAAATATTATTAATAACATTGTGCTTGAATAATTTTTTTGCCTTACTCTGTTGCCCAGGCTGGAGGGCAGTGGCGTGATCTTGGCTCACTGCAACCTTCGCCTCTCGGGTTCAAGCGATTTTCCTGCCTCAACCTCCCAAGTAGCTGGGACTACAGGTGGCTGCCACCACACCCGGCTAATTTTTGTATTTTTAGTAGAGACGGGGCTTCACTATATTGGTCAGGCTCGAACTCCTGACCTTGTGATCTGCCCACCTCAGCCTCCCAAAGTCAGATCTGCTTTAATACTCATGTTTCACATGTGAGAAAACTGACATACAGAAAGAACAATTGACTTAGAGTTACACGGCAAGTCAATACTGGAGTATTAAGAGTTATCATTTGCCCAGACCAGTGTTTATCTTATATATTTTCAGGTTTTGGTGAATCTTGTCCCCATAAATAGGATGACATGATTTAGGAATTATTAGAAATATCAGTTGATTTGTATATATTATCTTTTACCAATCTCTGAATCAAATTCACACCTAATAATGAACTGTCTTAGCATAATTCTGTTCTATTTCAATTTTGTGAGTAAAAGGCCTAATAAAAAATTTATTTTGAAATCTGATCTCCAGATAACAGTTTTTTTTCCATTCTGAATTGTGGTAAAATATGCATAACATACAATTTACCATTTTAACCATTTTGAAGGTTTCAGTTCTGTGACATTGAGTACACTCACACTGTTGTATAGCCATCATCACCACCCATCTCCAGAATCTTTTTCATCTTGCAAAATTAAACCTCCATATCCATTAAACAGTAACTCCCTTTATTCCCCTCTTCCCCCAACTGCTGGCAACCACCATTCTCCTTTCTGTCCCTAGGACTTTGTTTTGCTACCCTTAGTTCCACATAACCTATGCTTATGAACATTCAAAAATGTTTTGTCTTTAAAGAAAACTTAGGGGAAGATTCTTTAAATTATTCACTTCCAATTAGTCTCTGAAGTGAGACTCTGTAACAGAGTTCTGCCGGGAGGATCCACATTAGGCTGGTTCTAGGTACTCAGTTTGTTGAGTTGTAAATGGCTGGTACTTCAGATGGGAGGCAGGGAGACTCTGGTCTGCAGTGTGATTTGCGAGAGGCTCTCCCACCTTGCCACAGTGCACAGGA
>NW_012104710.1:296195-297538 GCF_000951045.1 Mandrillus leucophaeus | reverse complement strand
GGCTCACTGCAAGCTCCGCTTCCCAGGTTACTGCGATCTCGGCTCACTGCAAGCTCCGCCTCTCGGGTTCACGCCATTCTCTTGCCTCAACCTCCAGAGTAGCTGGGACTACAGGCGCGCCCGCCACCACGCCCGGCTAAGGTTTTGTTTTTTGTTTTTTTTTTTGGTGGAGACGGGTTTCACTGTGTTAGCCAGGATGGTCTCGATCTTCTGACCTCGTGATCCGCCTGCCTCGGTCTCCCAAAGTGCTGGGATTACAGGCCCGAGCCACCGCGCCTGGCATATTCTCTTACTTTGTTAATAAGCTTGCTTTCGCTTTACTCTATGGACTTGCCCTGAATTCTTTCTTGATCCAAGAACACTCTCTTGGGGTCTGAATCGGGACCCCTTTCTGATAACAGCTACATTTTTAGAGCCATGGTTTTATCAAGAGTTTTAAGCCATTTTAGAATACTTGAGAGCAAATATAATGAAACTTAGCAAGGTCAAAAGCACTGGTTTCTAACCTTTTCAAGGTTGGGATGAGGCCTCCTTTTTCCAACATGTAAAAATGTTGTAGACAGCTGGACCTGGTGGCTCACACCTAAAATTCCACCGCTTTGGGAGGCCAAGGCAGGAGGATCACTTGAGCTCAAGGGTTCATGTGAGACCAGCCTGGGCAATATGGTGAGACTTTATCTCTACAAAAAAATAAAAATAAAAAATAAAAAAATAAAAAAACTTATCTGTTTTTAGATAATCTTTGATGTACACATGGATTTGTGGGCCCATTACAGTTAATTCATGGCCCTCCAGGGGTCTTGCTCACAAGTTGAAAACCACTGATCCAAGAAAACAAGCAGGTTCTAGCCCCAGCTGTATCTCTCACTAGCTATACAGCCTTGGGTAAATCATTCTATGTGCTTCAGTTACCACACCTTTTCAGTTACAGAAAAGTGAGGAAACTGTTTTGCTTACTTCAGGAAATTTACAATGAGTATAAGAATGAAATAATATATAAAGGATTGAAAGCTTAAACATGACACATAAAATAGTGACATAATTATGAAATAATTTGATTTTATAGATAACACATGGAAGCATCATAGAGCACTCCTACACTCTGAAATTTTAACTAGAAAATCAACATATTATGAATAATGCATGTAATTTGACGTGTCTTAAGAAAAGAACAACTAGCTTTCCTATATTTATAAGGATGTTCATCAAGAACTGCTTGTAACAGCAAAAAAACTGGAAACAACATACGTTTCTTTTTTTTTGAGACGAAGTCTCACTCTTGTCCCCCAGGCTAGAGTGCAATGGCTCGCTGCAACCTCCACCTCCCGGGTTCAAGCGATTCT
>NW_012104710.1:279588-296035 GCF_000951045.1 Mandrillus leucophaeus | reverse complement strand
AATTATTTATAATATGACTCCACTTTATTTTTTTAAATTCTGGAGTAAAATACTCTTTTCTTTTTTTTTTAAGAGACAGAGTTGTGCTCTGTTGCCCAGACTGGAGAGCAGTGACACAATCATAGCTCGCTGCACCCTCAAACTCCTGGGGTCAAGCAAACCAGTCGCCTTGGCCTCCCAAAGCACTGGGATTACAAGTGCTAGCCAAAGAACCCAACCTGGATTACAATATTTTTAAATGTTAGTTATAGCCGGGGAGTAGAATTACGGGTGATTTTTCTCTTGTAATTTTTTTTGGGGGGGCTGCACTTTAAAAAAAAAAAACAACTTCTAATAAAAGTGTTTATTTTTATAAAGAGAACAAAATAGTAAAACTCTTCCTCCACATCAAAAAAAGAGAATGCCTCAAGGACATCAAAAGAAGGAAAAAAACAAAAAACAAAAAACAAGAGCAAATGTGGGCTGTAGTCTAGGCTGGGCGTGGTTGCTCATGCCTATAATCCCAGCACTTTGGGAGGCTAAGCGGGGGCAGATCACTTGAGCCCCGGACTTCGAGACCAGCCTGGTTAACATGGTGAAACCCCATCTCTACCTAAAATACAAAAATTAGCCCAGCATAGTGGCAGGCACCTGTAGTCCTAGCTACTCGAGAGGCTGAGGTGGGAGGATCACCTGAGCCTGGGAGGTGGAGGTTGCAGTGAGCTGAGATTGCACCACCACACTCCAGCCTGGGCAACAGGGCAAGACCTGTCTAAAAAAAAAAGGAGGCGGGGGGCTGTAGTCTAGTTGATGGTGCCTATGTATGTAGGTGCACTTGTATATATGTCTTTAAATGTAAATATGCATATATCTATATCTTAAGAGGTAATAGAATGACTGGTAGGAAAGAAAAATCAGAGAATAAGGAATCAGCACTGTCCACCCAAGAGAGCCCTATCTGCTCCTGATGGTGAAGCTGGGAGCCCAGGCCAAAGCTCAAAAGATGCCATAATCAATTACCTGCCTTTCTCCAGTCCATGCCTACCCAGCAGCGTTCTAATTTCAATTTAGTTTTTTAAAAAACAAGTTTCCCCATAAAGAAAAGAAAAGCTGACTTATAACATGCTATTTGGTTTGCTTTAAAACCATTTTTCTCATAGTAAATTAACAAATCAGAATTCTGGCTGATATAGTACTCTCTTAGGAATTTGGTTAATGCGAGTACTTTGCTAAGGGACTGGATCACTCTAAGAATTTTGGGAAAAAATAGGTATTAAGCTTCTGAGTTTGAAAAGCTGTACACCAGACAATGAAGCCTGGTAATTTCATCAATGTAATCACAAGCTACAAGGTCTTACGACAGTCAACCAACTGGACTTCCCTAAGAAGCAATCCTATAATTCAATGTGTCACCTTTAGCATGAAATAAACACAGGGCAGGTATGTCTTGGAGACATAATGGAGTTTTACAGTATGGAAAATGGGTATAACATTTTAGCTATAATCCAGTGTTATCATTCCTAGTCTGGAGATGTAGATAAATTAAAGATCAGAGAAAGTCAGTAGGTTATCTAAGATTATAATTGATAGTTCAAACTTGAAATTATAATTGATGCCTCCTAGTCCGGGATATGAAACTATTTTCCTCAGCCCTTATGAAAGAATGTCACAGCTCTATATTGGAGATATTCATGACTATATATCTACCTCCCCTCTTTTAATAAGTGCTCATTGAGGCCGGGCGCAGTGGCTCATGCCTGCTCTCCTAGCACTTTGGGAGGCCAAGGTGGGTGGATCACTTGAGGTCAGGAGTTCAAAACCAGCCTGACCAACATAGCGAAACCCCATCTCTACTAAAAATACAAAAAAACTAGCCAGGTACGGTGGCGGGCACCTGTAATCCCAGCTACCTGGGAGGTTGAGGCAGGAGAATTGCTTGAACCCAGAAGGCAGCAGTTGCAGTGAGCCAAGATTGCGCCACTGCACTCCAACCTGGGTGACAGAGTGAGACTTTGTCTCAAAAAAAAAAAAAAAAGTGTTCATTGAGTACTATGTTCAAAGCGCTCTGCTAGGTTAAGATTTTTTTCAAATCTGCTCTGTAGGTTTTATAACACAAGTAGGCGTCTAACACTGAAAGTAGGATGGAGGAAAATATGCCTATTTACTAATAACCTAATACCTGCAAGACGCTGTTCTAGACACACTACATCATACTTCATTTATTATTTACTAAAACCTTAGGCTGTGTCCCATATAAGTTCTCTAATGATATCCTAAATGGATATACTTCATTCCAGCAGATCATATCCGAGATGATCGTTAAGTGAAAATATCATTACTGTAAAGCATTTATTAATCATTTAATTATATATAATACTGAAGTATCACTATAACTGGAAAATCTTAGGGTAATGGGTTATAAATATTCACTGAAAACAGAGACTGGAGACAATTACAGATCCTCTTTAAGGTGAATCAACAGTTGATACTTCAACAACAAAAGAGCCTTCTTTTCTCTCTTCTCACATATTTAAGCATTCTCTTAAAAACAAACAAACAAAAAACAGGCCAGGCTAAGTGGCTCACACCTCTAATCCCAGCACTTTGGGAGGCCAAGGTAGGTGGATTACTTGAGGCCAGGAGTTCAAGACCAACCTGGCCAACATGGCAAAACCCTGTCTCTAATAAAAATACAAAAATTAGCTGGGCATTGTGGCACATGCCTGTAATCCCAGCTACTTGGGAGGCTAAGGCATGAGAATCACTTAAACCCGGGAGGCAGAGTTTGCAGTGAGCTAAGCTAGAACCACTGTACTCCATCCTGGGTAACAGAGTGAGACTCTGGTTCAAAAAAGTAAACAAAAAAACAAACAAACTCACAAAAGACTACACATTGTATGATTTCGTTGATGTGAAATATCCAGAATAGGTAAGTCTATAGAAACAGAAAGTAGATTAATGGTTTCCTGGGGCTGTGAGCGGGAGGATGTTGGAGGAAAAGAGGAGTTACTGCTATTGGATGTGAGGGGGGTGATACAAATGTTCTAAAATTGTTTGTGGCAATGGTTGCACAACTCTGTAAATTTTCTAAAATCCATTGACTTACACACTTTAAACAGGTGAATTGTATGATGTATTAATTATATCTCAATAAAATTTTTTTTTTAAGTTCTGAACTTCTGCTATTCACTTGCACAACTCCTTCAGATTAACCCTGTGAGAAACTGTTAATAGCACTGGAAGGTTTTACCATCAATGAGGAGCTGTAACTTTAAAAAGCAATTGGTAATATATTATTAAAATGAATTCTAGTATGGGAGACAGAAACTTATAGAAATGATGGAGAGTGATAGATCAGTACCCTGACTGGGAGCTATTCATGTGCAATGCAAAAATCAATCACTGAGCCAGTTCTTTATGAAACAATAATACAGAATATTCTGGTCCCCTCCAGGATTCTGTTGACTGTCCTCAATCAGCTCAATTGCTCTGTACTTCATTCATGAAAAAAGCACACTGTTGCCCACTGAGTCCTATTTGTATTATCTCTGATCTTTCCTTTCTGGCTCTGCAGTTTCTTTACATTGCTTGGCAATGCCCTTTCATCATTCCTTTTCCCATATGGCTTTAAAGATTTTCTAGGACACCCTCCCCTCTTTACTCTAATACTTGAAAGAAGCAGCAACTACACACCCCAGAGAGCCCCAATTCAGTAAGGTGAGAGTGAGTGGTTCAGATGAATACCCTGAGTAAGGATGAATAGAAGAATGTTCTTAATCTATTGCTCTCTTAATCACTAGATTCCTGGTGATTTTTACTGGACAGTATTAAATATTTCAATTATCTGGACATCCCCTAAAGAAATATCTTGCTTTACCTCCCAAGATGAGTTTTGAGGGAGGACCTTACCTGGCACAAATAGCAGTGGAGCTCCAAAGGCTACATTGGATAGTTCCAGCCGAGACTCCCAGCCCCTCACCTCACTTGTTGACGGCAGGGAAAGCTGCCGTGGCTTTCCCTTCCTGGGTTTGCCTGTCCTGCTAATTTTAGGCTGCTTCCTCATGCGGCTGCCATGGGTATCAGAGCATGTGGCTCCCCTTGGAGGAGCTATTTTCTCCGGTGAGCCTCACTTGTTTGTTTCCAGCTTCTCTCCCTTCTCCCTGCTCCCCACCTCTGTAGGGTAGAGCTGTTTCATAGTACAAAATAAAACATCTTTCAGAATCATGCTCTGATCTGCGTTTATTCCTGAATCTAAGACACCAAGGGAAACTTTATTTTTTCCCCCAAGGAAAACTTTTCACATTAGATTTAATTGTACCTGCCAATAGCAAGATTTCCAAATCATGTTTATTTAACGAATATTTGCTAAATTCCTACAATTAATAAGATCTTTCCCTAGGTTACTGGGATAAAATGATGAGCAAAGCAAACTTGTATTTCACTGATGAAATCTTAATAACAGAGATTTATTAAACTTCTGCTATGTTCAGTGTTCTCTGTTAAGATTTTAAAATATAAAAATCAATAGGTAGAACCCCTTTCCCCAAAGAGCTCACAGATATTTCAATATGTAGGGAGAAATTCAAAGACATAGGTCTTATAAATTCCTGTTGAGATTTAGAGATAATTAATGGATTCACTCATTCAGTTAATCAGTAAAACTAGATCTGAGATGATTTTATGGACATAGTATTCTGTTACGCACTGGAAACAATAAATAAAAGTATACCACGAGTCCCTTCCTTAGAAAGATAACAATCTAAACAAAGAAGGATTGCTGAATTGACAAATATTTAATGGATATTTACTATATATATACTAAGTCTTTTCCATTGAGGACTTCTTGATAAGCAGCGTGTTTGCTTATGCAAATAACATATAAATATATAATTCCTTTGCTTTTTGGCAGTAATTATTTCTATCTTCATCCTTCCTACCATGGCCTCAGTTCAGGCTATCATCGATTCCAGCCTGGAATGATCCTTTTTCCTTACAGACATTATTTTGAAAGATTTTATGTACTAAATAAAATTTTCTGAACCAAGGTTGGTGGATTACTTGAGGCCAGGAGTTTGAGACTAGCCTGCCCAGCATGGTGAAACCTCATCTCTACTGAAAATACAAAAATTAGCTAGGCGTGGGGGTGGGGGGCCTGTAATCCCAGCTCGGGAGGCTGAGGCAAGAGAATTGCTTAAACCCTGGAGGCAGAGTTAGCAGTGAGCCGTGATCACACCACTGCATTCCAGCCTGGGCAACAGAGTAAGACTCTGTCTCAAAATAAATAAATAAATAAATAAATAAATAAATAAATAAGTCTAACAATTTATTATATTTATTAGTCAAAAATAAATATTTGATAACTACAGCTTCTGAGTATATTAAACAAGTTGTATTCATTCATTCCTGTGGATACAAGGGTAAAAAGATCCAAGTTCCTGACCTTCAGCTAGCAGTCTAGTGAGGGAGAAGACAAAAAATTGATTATGTTGAAGTGTGGCAAGCTCTGTAGCAGAGGATGGCACCAGAGAGGAGGGTGTTAACTGTCACGGATAGGGCAAGTCTTCATTAAGAAAGTACTGCCTAAGCTGAGTATTGAAAAATGAGAAACTTGCTAGGTTAGGAGCAACATGAAAATTTAGGAAGATGTGAGAGAGCATATTTCATACCTCATAAAACAAAGATGAGGTGTGATTTGAGGAATGTGACAGGAATGAGGTTGCAGAGGAGGGCAAAGGCTTAATTATGAAGAACTCTGAATGCCTAAATTATAAATGTTTTGAGGAGGTATGATCAAATCTGCATTTGAGAAAGATCACCCAGTGGCTGTGTGTTTAGACCAAAGGGCCAAGACTATAGGTAGTCCACAGACCAGGGGAAAATGTCCAGGCTGGAAGAGATGATAGCCTGAACTGAGGCCATGGTAGGAGGAATAAAGATTGAAATAATTACTGCCAGAAAGCAAAGGAATGATATCTTTAAATGTTATTTGCATAAGCAAACATGCTGCTTATCAACTTAAATGATATAAGTATGAAAGTATAGTCAACAATATGAAAACTCTGTGCAGCATCTCAACATTCTCCTTTCTATCCCCCTGAGCGTTTTGCTCTTCTTTGGAGTCAGAGGAGTTGAACAACCTGGAGAAGCCATTCTAGGCATTCAAAGCACAGATGATGATTATTAACACAACAAGATATGCCAGAATACATTCAACTTAAGATTTGTATTCAACTTGGATAGAATAAGACTGAACATATCCATTATTTATTTGTTTGTGGTTAACTGCCCCTGTAGGTTCATGGTCTGGAATGTCTTCCATATGAATATAACTAAGCCCCAATACTTGGAAAGAGGTACTTAGTACCTTGATGAGTAAAAATAGGTTACAAAACTCCAACATCCATTGAACAAACTTTCATTGACTTCTACATGTGTACAATATGCTTTGAAGTAAAGAAAAATATCAGGGCTGGGCATAGTGGTTCATGCCTGTAATCCCAGCACTTTGGGAGGCCAAGGCAGGCAGATCACAAGGTCAGGAGTTCGAGAACAGCCTGGCCAACATGGTGAAACCCCGTCTCTACTAAAAATACAAAAATTAGCCAGGGGTGGTGGTGGACACCTGTAGTCCCAGTTACTGAGGAGGCTGAGGCAGGAGAATCTCTTGAACTGGGAGGCAGAGGTTGTAGTAAGCTGGGATCGTGTCACTGCACTCCAGCCTGGGTGACAGAGAAAGACTCCTCAAAAAAAAAAAAAAAAAAATCAGAATGGTGTTCAGTATAGTATTAGCAGTATGTATCTTGGGTAATTTTTCTGATAGTTCTTCTTTACTGAATTATTTTAATTATTAATTATTAACAATAAGCACTACTATTTTAAATAAAAGCTATTTTAATTTTTTTCTTTTTTTTTTTTTTGAGACAGGGTCTCACTCTGTCACCCAGGTTGGAGGGCAGTGGTGCAATTTCGGCTCACTACAACCTCTGCCTCCTGGGTTGGAGCAATACTCCTGCCTAAGCCTCCCGAGTTGGAGCAATACTCCTGCCTCAGCCTCCCGATTAGCTGAGATTACAGGCGCCCACCACCACAGCTAATTAGCCCAGCTAATTTTTTTGTATTTTTAAAGTAGAGACGAGGTTTCACCGTGTAGGCCGGGATGGTCTCAAACTTCTGACCTCAAGCAATCCACCCACCTCAGCCTCCCAAAGTGCTGCAATTACAGGCATGAGCCACCGTGCCCAGCCTAATTTTTTTTTAAATGGGAGTTCCCCATACTAAGCAAATTTAAAACTGAATAGTTTTACACTTAAAAAAAAAAAATCTTCTCTAGTCTGTTTGTAACTGACTTAGAGAAGGATGACAAGATATTTCACCCTTATCATAGATTAATTCAATACATAATTATATTCTCTGATTATACAGTCCTTTAAAAATAAACAAAGATGTTTCAACATTAAGTACAATTCTGACATTAACCATTCCTCAGGGTTTCTATTTTATTGTCAACACTACCAGAGCTTGTGAATGGGAGCAGTTTGAAAGCTGCTCTTTGGAAGTTAGCTTGCTGGATAATGCTTCCTTTTAAAGATTGAATCGATGAAGTTGTTTGTTGGAAGTGAACAGCACACAACACTTCAATTCACTTCTTAAGATCCTATGTTTACAAAGAGTAATTTTTGTTTGGTTTAAAAAAAAATAGGTAAAACAGCAGCTTGAATTGCATGGCATTTTTCTTGGGCAAATATTTCTGTCATTTCAATATGGTTAAACTCTATTTAGGCAGTGTGGAGGTGGCAACTATAATTTGTCTTCTAGGAACACTCTGTCCTTCCTAGTCACTACTGCTTAACTGTGCTGTCAGGCTATCAGATTTTACATTGAGATTATAAGAACATTTTTCAAACTCTAATGAAAATCTGTCCATAAAAATTGTGGTGTTTTATTTCTTTCTGGATGCCAACTATCAGGACAATCTTTTTCATTTTTCTGAAAGAAGCACAAGTAGCAATAGAGTTTTTTTTTTTAAATTTGCCATCACTGTGCATAAAAGTTATCTGTATGCTAAAGGAAACCAATAATTAGTTCTATTAACATAAGAAGTACACTAAACTTAAGGAAATTCGGGGCAGGGAGGGTTAAAAAGCTTTTTCATCTTCTTACTTTTGTAGTTCTCCATGCTGCTTTCATAAAAATTGTACTGCTTGGTTAAGAATCTGAAATGCACTGTCAGTTCCCATTATAAAAGTGATAATCAAATAAGATGCTTAGCAAGGCTTTGTCTTTTATAACATTACTTTGAAAGTTACTAATAAGGGATTCAATAGATGAAGATATCCATGCTCTGGCTAATTGTTATCCAAAGCAGCAGTACTATTAATTTGACACAGATCTGTAGTTACTATCAGTTTTAGTCTTAATTTTATTTAAGGGAAGTGAGGCATGCAATATAAAAATATACATATTCATCCCCAATTTATATTTCTGACAGTTATATTAGAACTTTCAACCTCAAATATCTTTATAAGACCCTTCAAAATCAGTAGCAACAAAATAGTTCAGTTTGCTACTCAAAAGTATGACTTATAAGCTCTAATAGTTGAGATTCCTTCTTCTTTGCTAGTCTCTGCTATTGCTATGCTCTGTTTTCTTTAAGACACATAGATTTAAAGGAATCATATAAGTATAGGTTCTACACTTTCATATTGTATTACTTTGGTGATGCTGACTATTAACTGGAACTCACAGAATCCTCATTTTAGGATTGCTGTGGTTTAAAGCTAATTTTAAAGCACAGCCTATCATGCAGTTAAGTCTTTGATTCTAAACACAAATTTTATTTTTTTACTGCCACAAAAAGCAGGGTGGTTTGAGAGCTTTCTCTGTTAAGAAAAAGTAGTAACTGAAATAATCGCACTATAATTTCAAATGTATGAACACATCCCCACATACTGGTGAAGGGCTACATTACATGTGATTTTTCACATTTATGCCTATTTGAATGCCATTTGAATTTTGAATTCCTATAATCAGGTGATGGAAAACAAACATAAAGAAATCATACAGAGTTATAAAAGGAGAACATTTAAAAATATTTCTGGTATTATGATGCAAACAGTACTACTATTTCACACTGGGATACTGAGAAAGGAATTGAAGCCAGAATGTAAATTTGGAACCAGAATGGAGGTTGGGATAATTGTGAAGGTGAAAGTAGAGGAGTCCTATAGTAAATAACCTGGAATTACTATTCTTCATGTGTAGATTAAGTGGCATATTCTGTGATATACAATGTTCTCAATACAATTATTTTGCTTGCATCCATTAGAAAGAAGGGCCAAATTTTCCTCTCTGCTGTCTCATTTATGTGGCAGGAGTGAGTTATTTCTCTCATCTTATGCTTTTTTGGAACAGGCTCATACTTACCTAAGATAACAGAAAAATGACTTTTTTTTTTTTTTTTGAGACAGAATCTCTCTGTCGCCCAGGCTGGAGTGCAGTGGCATAATCTCAGCTCACTGCAACCTCCGCCTCCCAGCTTCAAGCAATTCTGCCTCAGCCTCCCAAGTAGCTGTGATTACAGGCACCCGTCACCATGCCAAGCTAATTTTTCTATTTTTAGTAGAGATGAGGTTTCACTGTGTTGGCCAGGCTGGTCTCAAACTCCTGACCTCAGATGATTCAACTGCTTTGGCCTCCCAAAGTGCTGGGATTACAGGTGTGAGCTGCTGCGCCCAGCCACAAAAGGACTTTTTTATAATGTAATTCAGAAGAAAAAAAGAAATGGCTATGGACTGAATTGTGTTACACCCCTCAATCTGCCACCCCTGAATTCATATGTTAAAGTCTTAACCCCAGTACCTCAGAATGTGACTGTATTTGGAGTTAGGTTCTTTAACGAGGTAATGAGGTAAAATGAGGTCATATGGGTGGGACCTAATCCAATATGACTTTATAAGAAGAGACGTCTAGGACACAGGGACCACACAGACCAATGGAGGAAAACATGAACACACAGTGAGGAAGTGGCCATCTACAAGCCAAGGAGAGAGGCCACAGAAGAAACCAAACCTGCTGACATCTTGATGTTGGACTCCAGAACTGTAAGAAAATAACTTTCTGGTGTTCAAGCCATTCAATCTGCGGATTTTATTATGGCAGCCCCAGCAAGCTAATATAGAAACTCACTCTTAATTTCTCAAACCTAAGGTCAAAACAGAACACTTGCTTCTTCCTAGTCAAAACCTGTCCCCCTTTACTTCCCTCAACAGTCATCCTCAATTTTGTAAATGTCATTTCTGTTCACCTAGTTGCTCAAGTCAGAAAACTACCAGTGGCCCAACATTTCTCATGTGTTCTGATCCCCACATACCCCATGTCACAATCCTGTTAATCCTATCCCCGAAGTTTCTTATGAATCTACCTCTTCATCTCCATCACTACTACAGTCCCTGCCATTATTATCTCCCACGTGGATTATTGCAAAAGCTTCCTCAGTAATCTGATTTTCTCCATCTTCTCTCTCCTCCAATCCAGCAATCCCGTCCAGTTCAGTAGCAGAAGAATTATTTTGGTCATTACCCGCTCTTCCGGCTTACAACTCTTGAGCAGTACTTGGAATAAAAGCAAATTTCTTAACGTGCCCTACTTGATCTAGCCTCTGACCGTCTGATCCATCTTCTGCCTATCTCTGAACTTATCTAGTATCCCTGGTTTTTTTTTCTACGCTAATTTTTGTTCAGTTCCTGGAAAATGTCCAGTTCTTTCCTGCATCAAGGGCTTCATTTTGCTCCCTCCACCTAGAATGTTTTAGGACTTGATCCTTCTCTTCCTTTATTTTCAGTTTTAATTGCAAAACTCCTCTACTGAGGCCTTCCTTACCCATTCTACTTGAAGGATTCACTCTGTTATTCTCCATGTCTACCCCTTATTTGTATTCATTACAATTTGAAGTACTTTTACCTGCCCACCCACTTGTTTTTGTCTATCTTTCTAATAGAATTGGGAGGGAGGTGCTCAGTAAATACTTGTTTAATGAATCTGGTAAAAGATTTGATGCCTTATGTATGTATGTTTCAGGCTAACGCCATAATGCTAAGCCAAAGGCCCAGGAGAAGGGATGACCATGGAACCCTTAAGAAAAAGGATGGAAAGAAGGGAACTCTCTACACGGAGGTACTCACTGAGGAACTAAACAAGGCATGGTTGTGCTCAACTGAATGAAGGTTTGCTTTCCAAACCTTGGAAAGCAAGAGTGAGTAAAAATGACTAGAGGAGGCTTTTCCAGTTGCCCACTCAAAGTGGAATCTGTGATTTGGTTACAGTTAGTGAAAAACATTTTTAGACAATACCATCATGTATCTTCAAAGTTAACAATAAAAGGACTACACTTCCACACATCCTTATTAAAGGATATCACTATATTATAATTTTTGTTTTTTGTGTCTCATTGACCAGAAAGTTCCTTGAAGACAAGATATTATTTTATCTCCCTTTGTGTTGCCCAGAACCTAACAGAGTTCCTTGTCCCATGTAAGTACTCCACAAACGTTTGCTGAGTCAAGTGGTCCTGTCTAAAATCCATGAAACCAGAAGTTTATTTGGGCTATGTCCACAGCCTCTAATATGCAGACAGAAGAAAGCAAGAAAGAACTATAAGATGTTCAAGAACAATGAAAAGGTGAATGGGAAAATAGACTTTAGGGCAGGAAGAACTGTGGTGTCAAGGAGAGGAAAATGAACATGCACTTAGCAGATGTCCAGAATCCCAGGCTAATGAGATTATCTGTAGGCAGAAGGTACATAATGTTGGTCTTTATCTCTTCTGAAATAATGTTTTCAAAATAGATGTTACCACATAAATCACCAGTTTTTCTTTAGGGTAACTGAGAGGTAGGTGCAAGTCACATTAAGTTTATAGAAAATCAAGATAATAGAACAGTTATGACTTATTGATAACGGATTGCAGTGGGTTGAATAGAGCTCCCCCAAAATTCATGTCCATCTGAAACTTCAAAATGTGGCTTTATTTCAAAAATATAGTCATGCACTGCATAATGATATGTCAGTCAACAACAGACCACATATAGGATAGTGTAGTCCCATAAGATTATAATAGGGTATTTTTACTGTACCTTTTCTATGTTTAGATACACAAACACTTAGTGTATGATACAATTATGTTACAGTTGCCTGTGGCACTCAGTATAGTAATATGCTGTACAGGTTTGTAGCCAAAGAGCAATAGGCCATACCATATAACCTAGGTGTTTAGTAGGCTACACCATCTAGGTTTGTGTAAGTCCACTCTATGTTGTTTACACAATGACAAAATTGCCTAACAATGCATTTTTTAGAAAATATCCCATCATTAAGGGACGCATGACTGTAATATCTTTGCAGATATCATCATTATGGTTCTAGAGATGTAAATAAGTTATAGATCTAGATTAGGTGGGCCCTAAATTCAATGACTGGTATTCTTAAAAGGGAAAGGAAAGAGGAAAGAAAGGAGAGATCACAGAGGCAGGGAAGGAGGCCATGTGAAGATGGAGGTTGAGATTGGAATTATACTGCCACAAGCCAAGGAATGATGGGAGCCACCAAAAGCTAGAAAAGGCAAGGAAGGATTCTTCCTAAAGCCTTTGGAGGGAATGTAGCACTCCTAACACCTTGATTTTAGAATTCTCACCTCCAAAACCATGAGAGAATAAACTGTTGTTTTAAGTCACCGAGTTTGTGGTACTTTGTTACAGCAGCTCTAGGAAATTAAACACAAGGATCAAAAGAAAACTGATGGGTAATCTTTTAGTGGCACAAATGAACTCAAATTGGCATTCCCATGTATACAGTTCTAAAATGTCTGACACCTCTAAAAGCAATGCTTAGCAAAACAGAAACTTCAAATTCACTTAAAGGAGTCAAATAATTCAGTATATAACTCATAAGATCCTCTTAACACTCAATATTTAAAAAATTTCATAGAATTACAACCTTGACTTAAACTATACATAAATGTGAATACATACATTGCAAATAAAAGGAAAATTTGATTCATCTGAAGTTCTGTATTTACTTTTAGATTAAGAATATAATTGTGCATATTTACACTTTCAACCTCTTCTGTTTTTGAAGCAAGTAAGATTTCTCTTATCCACAACTTTTTAAGCCATAAGGTAAATATTTATAGAAATCTGGAAAATAGAGAAAACAATTGCTTCAAATTTCAACACTCTAACACAATTTGTGTATTTTGGTATGTTTCTTTTCCATCTTTTAAAAACATGGCTACAAGCAAGAAACATACAATTTTGTACTCTACTTTTAAAAGAACCTTATGATCGTATCATGTAAATTTTGCAGCAACACAGTTTGTCAAATTGTAATTTTACCAGCCACATATCAATACCTATTTTTCCATGTTGGAACTTAGGTTGCTTTTATTTTTTTATTTTTTAGTTTTTTGTTTTAATATGGAATTTAGGCTGCTTTTAATTTTTTTTATTTTATATTTTTTGTTTTTTGAGATGGAGTTTCATTCTCGTCACCCAGGCTGGAGTGCAATGGTGTGAATTTGGCTCACTGTATCCTCTGCCTCCTGGGTTCAAGCGATTTTCCCGCCTCAACCTCCAGAGTAGTTGGGATTACAGGTGCGCACCACCAAGCCCAGCTAATATTTGCATTTTTAGTAGAGATGGGGTTTCACCATGTTGGCCAGGCTGGTCTCGAACTCCTGACCTCAGGTGACCTGCCTGCCTGGGCCTCTCAAAGTGCTAGGAATACATGCATGGGCCACTGCGCCTGGCTGGCTGCTTTTAATTTTTGCTATGGGAAATAACACTACAATAAAAATCTTGTTCATACTTTCATTCACCCACCCTCATGTTTTTATCTATCCTGCTAGAATTGGGAGGTGTAACATAGCAGGTGCTCAATAAACATTTGTTGAATGCATCTTGTATTTCTTTAGGACAGAATCCAGAAGTAATATCGTACAGGTAAATGGTTTAGGGCAATGTCTCACAATAAATGTTGCCATTATTATGAACTATTATTAAATGAAATTTACTGGCTCTTGAAATATATTGCCAAATTTATTTATTAAAAGGTTGTGATAATTTACAATGCTGCCAGCACTATTAATTAATTAATTCAAGAAGGTTTTTTTTGTTTTTGTTTTTTTTTGAGATAGGATCTCTTACTCTGTTGCCCAGGCTGGAGTGCAGTGGCACAATCTCCACTCACTGCAACCCCTGTCTCCTTGACTCAAGCAATCCTCCCACCTCAGCCCCCCGAGTAGCTGTGACCACAGGTTCACACCACACCATCCAGCTAATTTCTGTCTTTTTCATGGAGACGCGGTCTCATCATTGTTGCCAGGCTGGTCACAAACTCATGAGATCAAAGCAATCTGCCCACCTCGGCCTCCCAAAGGGCTGGGATTATAGGTCTGACCCACCGCACCCAGCCTCAGAAGTATATTTTTAGCACTTGCTGTGAGCCAGGAACTGTTCAAGATCCTGGGGGATAGAGCACGGAGCAAAACGGACAAAATCATTGCCTTTATGAGTTTTCATTCTAACGGAGGAGGTAAAGTTAAATATCTATTTAAGTAACATATAAACAGATTGTATATAATTGCTTGTCCATTTTCTCAGTTATATATATTTTTATATGATAAGCATAATACATATTTATAAATTATATAATTAAATGTCAGTTTGCTATAATGGATATGAAGGAAAAGCAAGCAGGATAAGATGATAGGGAGAGAGGGGATGGTTTTTTGGATAGGTTGATCAGAGAAGTCTGGAGAGGTGACATGAGTAGAAACCTGAATGAAAAAAATGAGGTGAGATCCAGCAGGAGCAGTATGGCTGGAAAGAAGGGAGAAAGAGAAAGAGTGGAAGAAGAATGAATACTACTTTTAGATGTCTCTCAACAGTCTGAGCATTATTTTTTTTTAACAAAAATAGGTAAAAAATACTTTACTCTTGTTAAAATTAAAATTATTTTTTTCTGGCCATATGGACTGCATTCCCTTACTAGTAATTCAGGAGAAATAATACTAGTAATAGTAAAAGCTAACATTTACAAATCTCTTGACACATACAAGGCACTGTATGTGTCATTTTACTGGCTTCACAATAACCCAGTGCGATATGGATTATGAACATAATTATAAAAATTATGGCTGAGATGTAATATTCTGTAAAACGGATCATTAGCAAATGCCTCTGTGTTTGAGGGGATAGAAGGACAGAGGTCTGAGGTAAGCTTATAGGTTTAGGCTCTGAATTCAGATAAACCAGCACCAGAGATCATACTCACCAATATCTCATGCTGCATTTATACAACAAATTTACATTATTCTAATAACCCTAGGATCCTATACTTGTTTCATCTTAAAGATAATCACATGCTACTTTCTAAAATCTTGCACCATAGTTTCACAGATTTATAAGGTTAAAAGGAACATGCAGAAATGTCCATTCCACTTTCTACAAGCAAGATCGATCTTTAAAAATGTTCCAGATAGATATACATCCAGGTGGAAGAGACAGCTGTCCACCAATTCATGCTCTCCCTTCCACAGCACGAAGTAGTACTTGGGAACTCAGGGACTATGTTTCCCAGCACCTTTGTTTCTAGGGGCGCAGTTCTGTTTTGTGTATAGTAGTGATATGTAGCATTTCCCAGACAAGGATTTTAAGAAGCTCACCCTCCCTCATCTTCTCAGGTCCCTGGAAATCAGTTTTCACTCATTAGGAACACTTGTTTGGACTGCTAAAAAGGTTAAAAAATACACTTTTATTATATTAAGTCGCTCACATTTTAATTTTTATGTATTGTAGCATCAAATGTATATCTTAAAGATCCTGAATTCCATAACTTCCCTTTTAATGATATATTCTGAGGCAACAAGCCCTAAAGGGTAAAAGACCACAAACAAAAATCCTACAAGAGGCCTGGAGCAGTGGCTCACACCTGTAGTTGCAGCACTCTGGGAGGCCAAGGTGGGCAGATTACTAGAGCCCAGGAGTTGTAGATTAGCCTGGGCAACATGGCAAGACCCTGTCTCTAGAAAAAACACAAAAATTAGCCGAGCGTGGTGGCATGTGTCTGTAGTCCCAGCTACTCAGGAGGCTGAGGTGAGAGGATCCGTTGAGCCCGGGAGGTGTAGATTGCAGTGAGCAGAGATGAGCAAGACCCCACCTCAAAAAAAAAAAAAAGAAGGCCAACAAGAGCAATGAAACTCAAAATATGAGTATTTTTTGTGAACATTCCTACCATTTCTAATGTTGAAATTATGCTTTCCTTGCTTAAGCATCTTGTCATTCTACATTCATTTCTTTTCTTTTTTCTTTTGTTTTCTTTTAGAGACAGAGTTTTGCTCTGTCGCCCAGGCTGGAGTGCAGTGGCGCGATCTCGGCTCACTGCAAGCTCCGCCTCCCAGGTTCACGCCATTCTC
>NW_012104710.1:261260-279413 GCF_000951045.1 Mandrillus leucophaeus | reverse complement strand
CGGCCTCCCAAAGTGCTGGGACTACAGGCGTGAGCCACCGCGCCCGGCCTCTACATTCATTTCTGTAACATACTGTTGTGGGTTAAATTTGATCCCTCAAAAGATAAGCTGAAGTCCTAACCTCCAGTACCTGTGAATGTGAACTTTTTTTTTTGAGATGGAGTTTTGCTCTTGTTGCCCAGGCTGAAGTGCAATCGCGTGCTCTAGGCTCACTGCAAAACCTCCATCTCCCAGGTTCAAGGGATTTTCCTGCCTCAGCCTCCTGAGGAGCTGGGATTACAGGAATGCGCCACCACACCTGGCTAATTTTGTATTTTTTCAGTAGACACAGGGTTTCTGCATGTTAGTCAGGCTGGTCTCGAACTCCCGACCTCAGGTGATCCGCCCACCTCGGCCTCCCATAGTGCTGGGATTACAGGCGTGAACCACTGCGCCCGGCCAAATGTGACCTTTAATTGGAAATGAGTTCTTTGCAGATGTAATAACGTTAAGATGAGGTCATAATGGATCAGGCAGGGTAGACTCTAATCCGATATCTGGTGTCCTTATAAAAGGGAAATTTGGACACAGACACACAGCGAAAACAAGGTGAAGAGGGATGCTTCCACAAGGATTGCCAAGGATTGTTGGCAACCATCAGAAGCTAGCGGAGAAGGCTGGAAAAGATTCTCTCTCAGAGGCCCCAAGAGAGAACTAACCTTGTTTTCACCTTGATTTTGAAATTCTGGCCTTCAGAACTGTGAGACAATAAATTTCTGTTGTTTTAAGCCTCTCAATCTGTTTTAATTTATTATGGCAAGCCTAGGACACGAATACACACACTTAAACATATTCTAGAACAGACAATTCTTACCTAAAACATGTTTTTCAACAAGAGATAAAGAAACAGGCCAGGTGCGGTGGCTCACGCCTGTAATCCCAGCACTTTGGGAGGCCGAGGCAGGTGGATCGCCTGAGGTAAGGAGTTTGAGACCAGCCTGACCAATACGGCGAAACCTTGTCTCTACTAAAAATACAAAAATTAGCCACGCGTGGCGGCGCATGTCCGTTGTCCCAGCTACTCGGGAGGCTGAGGCGAAAGTTCCAGTGAACCAAGATTGCGCCGCGCCATTGCACTCCAGCCTGGGGCACAGAGCAAGACTCTGTCTCAAAAAAATAAATAAATAAAATAAATAAATAAAAATAAGAAAAGAAAAAGAAAGATGGCCTATTTGTGGAACTTCTTCTGGGTACTGAATATTCATTCTAGCAATGCCAAACTTAGAATTTCAAAAGTGCTTTGTTTCAAGTTCTCCTGCTTTTTAAGAAGTTAAGGCTAGCCTAGGAGATCCAGACTTCGTTTTTATGAATCAGGGACTGCAGCCAAATGTGTAATTTTCTCTGATAGAATGAGGCTCTGCAATTCAAGCCTATCTTTCAGGGGGAGTGTAGAAAGTGATGGGAGCCAACACTGTAACAGGAACCTGAACTGGTGGTGTTATTAGTTCGAGTAGCTTTAACCATTGCTATCAATACATCTCACATCCTCAGACTGGCTCCAGTTGAGGCCATGGGATAAAATAACTCTTCACCAGTCTTTATATTCATAATCGTGATGTTTCATCTGCTACTTAAAATCTCCTTGGGAAAAGAGAGAGTAAAATAATAAAAAGACCAGCTAGCATCCATGAGCACGAAGACAACCAAACCAAAAAACAAAGTGATTTTCTTCATTAAAAGGCTCTGTGCACGCCGAAGCATTCTCAAAAACAGTTTATACCTTCTTCGTTTGTCTTCGCAAACTCCAATTTTCTGTATTTGACTTTTCCCTCTTAAAGCAACGCAAAGCAGCACACTGCGCAGTCGCCTGTGGCCAGGCGCCCCCGGGAGTATTCCGGCGCAGGCGCGGGGGCCGGGAAGTGGGCGGGCTCGCGCGCGTGCTCTGCGGTTCACTTCCGGCCAGCCCCTCCCCCGCCTCCCTCGCGTGGCCACCTCCCCCTCTGCCTTCTCCTACCCGGTCTCTTCCCCAACTCTCCCCACCCCTAGTGTTCTCCGCCCCGCTTGCCTCCTGTTCTTCCCCGCCCGCTCCATCCGGGTCGCTGACGGCTCTCTCTGGACTGGACAGCAGTGGCGTCCGCTTTTCTCTAAGGAACCCGGTAAAGTTTCACAGGGGCCGGGGAGGGGAGCAGCGGAGCAGCGGCACAGACGCCGGAGGTGCCCTGGTGATCACCGCCACTGGCTGACGGAGGAGGGTCCCAGGAGCCGGATACCTGCTTCAGCGACCGCGCTGCCTTGGTCTCTGGGGAAGGGCCGCCCCGCGTCACCTTGGGCTTCCCCTGCCCTGAAGGGCTGGGCGAGTTGTGGCCCCAGTGGGTTCGGGGGCGTGTGACGGCGTTAGGGAGGGGCAGGCCGGGCTGGGCGGATGCAGGCCGGCTCGGCACAGGGCGCTTTCTCAGCGCTTCCTAGGGGTGAGGGGCGTGGGGCGAGGGTAGGGTTGTGGCTCCCTGGCCCCGGGGCTGGAATGTCGTACCTCCCTGGGGATGGGCTTCTCTCAGGTTGAGGCCGCGGGCTGCCAAGCCTCGGCCGCCGGCCTCTGAGGCTGTTGCGAGCGGCCGGTTGCGGTAGTTGTCTGCTCGACCGCGAGGTTGGGTGTGTGCAGATGATTTCTCTTTCCCGGTCCCCATGAGCTGATCTGGGTGCACGTTCAGGGAAAGACGGGACTAAACTGCTTCTCATTTCCCTACCTGTTGCTGGCGAGAGGACGCCTCTGTGCTTTAAAGAAAAGGGTGGTTAGACCTCGCGCGCTGAAGTCGGGGTATTTTCCTGTATTACTCTTATTTTGTTTTTTAAATATGGGAAGACAATGCAGAAGTCTTGGGAATTATAGCGTTCTGATGCCCCGAAAGAATGAAATCAAACTTGTTAGAGGATGATGGGTCGTGGAATGGGACACCTTGGGCACTTGCTAACAGGAACGTAGGAAAATTGAGGTTGAGACTTCGCAGGCTCTGTAGGAATGTGCATGACTACTACAGAATAAGGTTGACTTCCTGTAATTATGATATTTAGTAACGCGATGTGTTTAAAAATCTACGTATGTATAGATGAAGTGGACTCTGTTATTTGTGTCTTTACAAGTGAAGAAATACTCAGTCAATGTGCTGGAAAGTTCTACAGATTTCGCCATCAGACTATCAGTGCCCCAGCCCCCATTCCTATTCTTGAAAAATCAGCAGTGCTGGAGTTATTTGCAATTAACCCCCGCCAATCTTTAAATAATTGTCTCAGAAGTATAGATAGATATAGATTGCTCACGGGAGAGTTTTTTAGTCCCGGTTACCAATTGCAATAAAAGAGGTTGAATTTTGGAAAGAATTGATTTCTAAACTGCATGAGTTTTTTTCTGTATTATAATTATGCAAATTGATTTAGTTTTAAAATTAGTGAGGTTGGAATGTTAGTATTTTGATTTGAAAAATGGGATCTTTGGAGGTGATTTGAGATTGTGGTTTGGTAAGAGAATCTTCATTTTCTCTCTGGCCTATTAAGAATAATTGAGAGAGTCGTTTAAATTGTGGAAAATTGCTTTAAATTTCCATTGTTGGTTTTATTTCTGTTACAGATAAGAACTTCCATTTTCTGTTGATGTGGAGGTAGGTATTAGAAGGCTTAATTATACTAGGATTTGAGGGAGATTGCAAGGTTATGTTTCTGCAGTTGGCTAAATTTTTCACTGTGTATATTTGCTTCTTGGGCAGTGAAAAGATGTCTTATTTCTTGCTCCCACTGAAATTATTTAAAGCAAAAAGTAGAAAAAATTGTGATTAATTTCATCAAGTTACTTACTCCCATTAGTTTAGTCTATCACAAGATAACCAGAAGTCAAAACTAGTTAATATGTTTTAAATTTTGCAAAGGATCGTAGAAAGTGACATATTTTCCCTAAAACTTTCTGTATGATACATTAAAAAAAATACAACTGATTGGTTTTTGAAACAATGATACTTATGTACCATGTTATAAAGTAAATTTAGTGTTTACCATGTAGCAATTATTGTAGCCTAGCACTTGAAAGAGCAATTATATATCCTTTTTCCTTTGAAGTCATATTAACTTCTTTCTATTTCCTCAGACATAGGGAACCTCCAACTTTCCGGGGTTTCAGAAGAGAATTTTTTATTGAAACTGGAAGACCAAAATAATTACAAACATGTTGTGCTGGGGCAATGCATCCTTTGGACAGCTAGGTTTGGGTGGAATTGATGAAGAAATTGTACTAGAGCCCAGAAAAAGTGACTTCTTTATAAATAAAAAGGTCCGAGATGTAGGATGTGGACTCAGACATACTGTATTTGTTCTGGATGATGGAACAGTGTACACTTGTGGATGTAATGATCTAGGACAGCTAGGTCATGAAAAATCCAGAAAGAAACCAGGTAAGTTGAAACGTTTTTAAAATTTGCTATTTCTAATAATTATATCATTTTAAATTTGAATCATCATATTATTTCTCTAGTTGTAATTATATGTTTATCAAACTTTAAAAGCAAAGTAGAAGTTATGTATTTCCATTATATTTGTATATTTGTATGGTTCTAAGTACTTTATGTTGTGGTTTCTTTTTTTTTTACGACTAGTATTATAAAACCTTATTTTGTATGACAATATAAAACAATAAAGAAAATCAGCCTGCCATATGTAGGTCTTTGGTACAGAATGTGTAGTGTGCAGGTCCTCTTTAATAAATTCTGTTCAGGCACCGTGGATAGATTTTAAATGCATAATTTACTTTGTGTTTACCTTACCTTGGGAGTGGGGGAAGAAAACAAGACGAAAAGCTTTTTACTTTGACTTGCTTGCCTAAAATATGTTTTTATTCTTTTTATCCCTCTGTCATAGTATTTTAAACATGTAATTTTATTTGGTTTAGTTAGAAATATCTTTTATTCCTCTAATCTTTTACTTTCTGTAGCATTGCTAGCTATTCAAGATTTTGTGACTATGAAGTGTCCTATTTTGTAATAGTTGTACAAGCAAAATTAAATAATTTGTAGGGTAATGAGAATTTTGAAGAATTTGGTCACATTTCATGTTCTGTTTTCCTGGATATTGTATTTTAAAATCAAATATTTCTACATTTAGGAATATCATTGTTATGTGAGTTTTGCTTTCAATTATGATAACTAAAAGTTAATGATTTCAGGTGGTAAATTCAGATGAGACTGCAGCTATACTGACTTAAACAGTTTCTTTTAACTGTAACAATAATGGCACTTCAGTATTTTCTATGGCAGTTATTTTATCAGTTTATTATTTAAGTGGTTTCTGTTGTTACTCAACTTTTGAGAGATTAATGTAATCTGAGATATTCAGACATTAAATTAAGGCACGATTCATCCTTCACATCATCTCACGACCATGCCAAATCTCACTTTTCTGACTTGCAAATACTGTATTGTTTTCATCCTTTCTTTGTGGTTAAGGTCTTAGTGTATTTTCTTCTGCCTTAATTTGTAATTTATTTTTTATTGGATAAATGATAGTGACATTCGTAAAATAGATTTTTAATTCTTGCAGAACTCAGTAAATGGCAGCTTTCTTGTACTCTACCTGTCTAAGAACGTTTTATGGATTCCTACCAGATTTTCATAATCTCAGGCATTGAGGTGGTCATATTGATAGAAATGAATGGTAATTTACTGATATGCATTTGATGATTGTCTCTGCTCCGGAGACAAATGGGCCCTTTTCTATTTTTGCTTAACTTGGAATGCTGCCTCAGGTTGAGATTTTCATGGTACCGAGGCTGCTGCTGTTCTTTGTACTTTAGCATGCCCCATAGAAATAACTGAACATCTCTCTGTATTACTTTAATAATTTCTGAAAGGCTGTAAAGCAAGTAGAAAGTAAAAAGCCAGCACATAGGAATTGCCAGTATAGTTACTTATGTCTACTGAGGTTTAAAATGTTTAAGTGTTAGAGGTAGATACTGTGTACTAATAGTATAATGATTATAGTGCCAGGAACGGCTTCCAACTATATAGATGAAATTCTGAGAAACTTAACTAGCTAGAATAGGCTTCTTTGTGGTCATGTTGACATTGTGATGATTGCATTGTGACATCTATATCATCTTGATTCAACCTGGAAACATTATTTGGTAACGTAAAGTTGGGGTGGTGAGTTTCCCTAATTTGGGATACCTCTTTAGGATTGCCTCATTGTTGTCCCGATTACACCACGGTCTATGGAAGAGAAAAGTGACAGGCATTAACTTTGTCTTTGAGAAATTTAGAGTCTGGGTTGGGAGTTAAGGTGTACATGAACAACTGGAGAGAATTAGAAATTAGACATGATATGCTATGTACTTTGAGCCTAAGAAATTTAAATGATGGGAAATATTATGGGATAGAATTAAAGTAAGATTTCTGGGAGAAAATGAAGGCTTACATTTAATTCTATTGGTGATCACATAAACAGCTAGGAAATAAGTCTGGAGCTGAAATAGCTTAGTTTTGTAGAGGGAGGGTGATGCTGATCCTGAGAAAAGCTTTTTATTATCAGAAGTTCTGGTTCAGTGATACATTGAAGTGAACCTATGTTTCAGAGGGAAGAGAAGGAACTTCAAAAAGTAGTAGTTGCTCTCATAGGAACTTCACCTTTTAATCTCAGCCTTGATTGAAGATTTTTTTTTTTTTTTTTTTTGAGACAGAGTTTCGCTCTTGTTGCCCAGGCTGGAGTGCAATGGCGCCGTCTTGGGCTCATGGCTACCTCCGCCTCCCAGGTTCAAGCAATTCTCCTGCTTCAGCCTCCCGAGTAGCTAGGATTACAGGCGCCCACCACCATGCCTGGCTACTTTTCGTATTTTTAGTAGAGATGGGGTTTTACCATGTTGGCCAGGCTAGTCTTGAACTCCTGACCTCAGGTGATCCGCCTGCCTTGGCCTCCCAAAGAGCTGAATTACAAGCATGAGCCACCGCTCCTGGGCTAAGATGTTTTTTAAATAATGTTTTTCACTAAATTTTAAGAATTTTTTAACTAAAGTTATTTATATTTGGAATAATTCGTTAATGATTTAAATGTGTCATTTCCCCAACCCCTTTTTAAATTTGTAAATTTGAGGACTGGATTAAAAGATAAAAAGTTGTTGGATCTTATTTATTTTAAAGTCTTCTGGTAATTGAGCAAGTTGGTTGTATTTCTGGGACCATGTAATAAACATAGTTCACTTCGCAAGAGGTTTTTTGTTTGTTTGTTTTGTTTTGTTTTGTTTTGAGACAGAGTCTCACTCTGTTGCCCAGGCTGGAATGTAGTGGCATGATCTCTGCTCACTGCAACCTCTGCTTCCCAGGTTCAAGCGATTATCCTGCCTCAGCCTCCCGAGTTGCTGGGACTATAGGCACGTGCCACCATGCCCGGGTAATTTTTTGTATTTTTAGTAGGGACGGGGTTTCACCGTGTTAGCCAGGATGGTCTCGATATCCTGACCTCGTGATCTGCCCGCCTTGGCCTCCCAGAGTGCTGGGATTACAGGCGTGAGCCACCATGCCCAGCCGACTTCCCAAGAGCTTTAAACTTGTGTCAGAAGACAGATAGAATGGACGGAACTAAGAATTGTTTCTTTATGTAGATTGGCTTTATAAATATGCATATTCCATAACTAATAAGGAATAAAAGAGAAAGAGGTAGCCTTATTAAGGATAAAGTATTCTTGAGATTCATAATAACCTACTGGAGGAGTTGGCCTGACAATGTAATAAATAGATTTAACCTGTGGCCTATTGAAAAGCGGTGTTTCTGTTCTGGACTTTTTAGGAACCACATAGAAGGATTTAACTGAATTCCTTTATTATACTAAAGGTGCAGATTATGTTTATTTTCATCTGTATTGTCTTGTATATGTATGTCCTTTTCTATCACTACTAGCTTTTTCTGAATTATTTCCAGAGAAGTGAATGTCTGTTTCACTTTCATGTTTTTTTTTCATAAGAACTTTAAAATACTTTTAAGTTAATGTATCAATTTTTTAATTTATAGCTAACAAATAAATTTATTTAATCTTCAGTGTGCTAAACCAGTCCATTTAAATGAATTGGTTTTTTTAGACTTTCAAATTCAGTTCTGAAGATTTTAAGTATGGGAAGTATACTTTTCTTTAAAAGATCCTTTTCTTACTGTATATCTAATCATAGGTATAATTTGGTGACCATGGTCCTAACTATATGTTTTGCACATTGATTTCCATTTGTTTCATGTTAGAAACAATATTAAACTGTTTTGTGACCATAATTTATAAATAAAGTGGTGTTCTGTTTAAAAACAAGCCCTGTTATCTAAAAAATAGTTTTTTGTGTTTTATAACATTCTTTCAAATGGAGTGTTTCATTTAATTCTCACAACAGTTGTATGTAGCTAAGGCAGGTATCATGGTCCCTATTTTACAGATGAGGACACTGAGGTTAAAAGAGATTAAGAGACTAATAGGGTCACTTGGCTAGCACATCTTGAGACCACCCTAAATCTTGTGATTTTTATCCTAAATCTTGTGATTTTTATCCTTAATCTTACAAATCTTTTCCTTTGCTATATTTAGAAGGTAGAAGAATATTTGTTCACCTTTGAGAAAGGTGGTTTCCATCACTGTTTTATTGTAATTCCAAGGGTTTTTTCATTTTTTATTTTTATTTTTTTGAGATGGGATCTTGTTCTGTTGCTCAAGCAACAGTTGCTCATTGCAGTGGTATGATAATAGCTCACTGTAGCCTTGGACTCCTGGGCTCAAGTGATCCTCCTACCTCAGCTTCCCCGGTATTTGGGACTACATTTATGTGCCACCATGCCTGCTTAATTTTTTTTTTTTTTTGAGACAGAGTCTTGCTCTGTCACCCAGGGTGGAGTTCAGTGGTGTGATCTCTGCTCACTACAGCCTCCACATCTTGGGTTCAAGTGATTCTCCTGTCTCAGCCTCCCGAGTAGCTGGGACTACAGGTGTGTGCCGCCACAGCCGGCTAATTTTTTTATATTTTTAGTAGAGGCAGGGTTTCACCATGTTGGCCAGGGTGGTCTTGAACTCCTGACCTCAGGTGATCTGCCCACCTCGGCCTCCCAAAGTGCTAGGATTACAGGCGTGAGCCACCAGGCCTGGCCAATTTTTTTATGTTTGTTAGAGATGGGGGTCTTTGTATGTTGCCCAGTCTGGTCTCAAACGCCAGTCCTCAAGCTATCCTCCTGCCCTGGCTTCCCCAAATTGCTGGGATTTATAGGGATGAGCTACTGTGGCAGCCAAGAAAAATCTTTTAAAAATTACTATCTTGTAACTAAGGTTATATAATGAAGACAGCATATTTTATTATCATCCCCCTTGTGCATAAACTCAAAAATCATTTTAAAAACTGATGAGAAGATTGAGAGTTCTATTTTCAAAATGTAATATTGTACCAACACAAACAAAAATTCAAATATGTATAGTGTATCACTGAATGGAAGACTAACTTGATTAGCAGAGTTTATAGGTAATAGTTTTAATAGTATGATAAAATTTATTGTGGTTTATGTTGAACTTTTTTTAAAGATCATGAGCATTGATTCTATGTTTTCCATATCCTCGAATGGTAATTTCTACTGTTGAGTCATTCCAATAAAAGCATTTTGGTCACATAGTAGTGATTACTTGGTTTGCCTTTCTTGCTTCTTCATTTTTCTGACCTGTCTTCTCTCTGTTCATAAAACAAATCTATAAAATATAGTTGAAATTTAAAAAGTAATATAGGAAAATATAACTATGGGAAATAAAGTTACTCACTTAAGGGTGGGTTAAAAATAAAAATACCAGATTATCCCACACATTTCTTACTGAACCAGAGCATTTAAACCAAAGAAGCTCATTGTGTTTTATAACTCCCGGTTTTCACAATACCTTCTAAGGAAGAGAAAGATGTGGATGATAGATTTGAAAAAAGTAATTACTTGGGTCAGGAGTGGAGGCTTGCTTTGAACACTTTACTTTGAGAAAGGTTAGTGCCCAAGAATCACAGTGTCAAGGGTAGGAAAAAAAAATCATAATGCAAACAGATGACTACTGTTAGAGAAATGTATAATAATACTTTACTTTGTGTAGGACCCTACATCTGAGGAATTTCAAGAGCATTACACAATAACTCATGGTTCCTTTCAAAATGCTTGTGACACAATTTGCAAGGATTATCCTCATCTTAGGGGATAAATTTACGGAGAAATGGCAGCACAAGTTGGTAAGTAACTTGTCAAAATAGGTGACTGGTGAACAGCTATAAGTTGAATTTGAAAGTTGGAGTCTACCAGTCTCCTACCTTATTCACTAAATTGTGCTTATGTTTAGAATTATTTATAGTAATATCTTCTGTTTGAGGCAGATCAAATACTAGTGCACAGATTGTTTCCCTGCCATTCTATTTGATGGCCTGTTAAATCATTATTTTACCAAGATGCTTACATTCTGATGCCACTTTGATACTTCATTATAACTCTGTGTGGTATGAAAAATATTTAAACAAATGAACAGAAACTTAACTATGGTAATACCCTGTCTTTCCTGTTTTCTATTATATATTGTATACATCCCCTTGTCTAACTGCTATGTTGTACTACAATCCAAGGTCCATAGTAACTGACTTGCAGAATTGATTTGGTGGCTAACCTTGGAACTTGGATTAGTTATGTTGTATAAAGTCCACTATGTAAATACATGCATCTCTCTCTAAGATGCATTGGTTTGGTGGATGCTTTATAAAACTCTTAAAACCTACACAGAAGACAAAAATAGCAGTAGATGCCTAATCTGAGCAGTCTAACAAAGGAAAGCTTCTTTAAAGGACTTGGAACCAGTGATTTTCTCTTGGGTATGTTAATGTTTTTACATGATTAGAAGTGAGCCACATACTTTCCTTAAAAGATTTAGCAGTGCGGTAGATTTTGGTTTCACAATTTGGGTAGTTAGCGATTCTTGTTGCAAATGGCAGTCTAGGGAGTCTAGTTTCCATTATCTCCTTAGTAAGGACTCTTAGGGTTCCATGTTCCCAATAGATCATACAAATGTAGCACTGTTTTTCAAGCTCATTTCTCACAAAGGCATGCATTTTAAAAACTGCTTTGAAGAAATAAAAGTTACTTCTGTATTCCTAGGCTATAAAGTATATCAAGTGCTTGGGATACATATGAAAGAATCGAATAGAAGCAGCATACTCAAATGTTTATATAAAAGTTTATTTGGGCTTGGATAATATTAATAAAAAAATGGGTAACACTAATGAGGAAACTATATTAATGAGCTCATGGTTGAACTTCCTGTTCCCCTGGATTTTTTTTTTTCATATTGATGGAATTTAAAAGGCAGTTATTTTAAATCGTAATAAATTATGATGGTTACCTTATATGTGAGAAAAACCTATGCTGTGTGTAATTATACATTTTATTGGAGTTTTGTTTTTTTAGACAGGATCTTGCTGTCACTGGAGTATAGTAGTTAAATTGTGGCTCACTGTAGCCTCAACTTCCCTGCGTTCAGGAATCCTCTTACCTCAGCCTGCTGAGTAGCTGGGACCACATGTGCATGCCACCAGGCCCAGCATATTTTTGTATTTTTTGTAGAGACAGGGTTCCACTCTTTTGCCCAGGCTGGTCTCGAAGTGATCATCCCACCTCAGACTCCCAAAGTGTTGGGATTATAGGCATGAACCACCACGTCAGGCCTTATTAGAGTTGTTTTTTTTTTTTAAGGGAAATTTCTTGCATTTCGATGGCTTATTCCTTAAACCGTAATGTTTTATTTGCCTAGATTTACTCTTTTGTGTTCATTTCTAGCATGGCAGAATTTTGGTTTAGCCTTTCTTGGCCATAAGACATTCTAGAATCCTTTAGTAATGGGCTTTTCACAAATTATTTGAAAATATCTTAATTACTTTTTTATTCATATCTAAGATTCACCTCATTTTATTCCTTTGCTAGGTGTTATACTATTCTGAAATAACACATTTTTAGTATTACAAGTTCTTAGTAGAGAATTTCTAACACATAGGAAAGTAAAAACTATAATGCCATCATGCATAGGTAAATAGTATTGTCACATGAGACCTTTTCTGTATTCATATATGTTTCTGATTAAAAACTGGGAGTGTGTTCTTGTATCTCAACTTTTTTCTCCTGATAATAATTTAGTATTTTCCCATGTTTTAAAATTTTAGGAATATTGGGAATATTTAGGAATATAATTAACATTTTATCATTTAGATGTACCAAAATTTATTTAAGTATTCTATTTTTTGGATTTTTTTTTTTTTTTTTTTTGTGACGGAGCCTTGCTCTTGTTGCCCAGGCTGGAGTGCAGTGGCACGATCTTGGCTCACTGCAATTTCTACCTCCTGGGTTCAAGCTTCCTCTGCTTCAGCCTCCTGAGTAGCTGGGATTACAGGCACCTGCCACCATGCCCGGCTAATTTTTCATACTTTTAGTACAGACGGGTTTTGCAGGTTGGCCAGGCTGGTCTCAAACTCCTGACCGCAGATTACTCCTGGCGGTAATCTGCCCGCCTTGGCCTCCCAAAGTGCTGGGATTATAGGCTTGAGCCACCGTGCCTGGCCTTAAAGTGATTTTTTATTCCTTTTTTTCTTGGTAGTTGAACCTATTTTTAAACTTTATTTTGGAAAAATTTAAACATCTATAAAAGTAGAATAGTATAATGAGCCCCCAAATTCCCATCAACCAGTTTCAACACTTAATTTATGTTTTATCTAGTTTTATTTATAGATGACTGACTGTAACTCCCTCCTGTGCTCTCCAGTCCTGGATTATTTTGAAGCAAATCCCAGATGTTGTCATATCATCTTTTTTTTTTTTTTTTTTTTTTGAGACGGAGCCTTGCTGTGTTTCCCAAGCTGGAGTGCATGGCGCGAACTCCACTCACTGCAGCCTCTGCCTCCTGGGTTCAAGTGATTCTCCTGTCTCAGCCTCCTGCGTAGCTGGGATTACAGATGCGTGCCACCACTCCTGGCTAATTTTTTGTATTTTTAGTAGAGACAGGGTTTCACCATATTGGCCAGGGTGGTCTCCAACTCCTGACCTCGTGATCCACCTGCCTCAGCCTCCCAAAGTGCTGGGATTACAGGCGTGAGCCACCGTGCCCAGCCTATTTTTTAGAATTTACTTCCAGATTTTTGTTATAAGTTAATACTGCAATGAACATATATACCAATTCAGTCTTTATTTCTTTTTCTTTCTCTCTCTCTCTCTTTTTTTTTTTAGATAGAATCTTACTCTGTTGCCTGTTGCCTAGGCTGGAGTGCCTGTTGCCATCTTGGCTCACTGCAACCTCTGCCTCCCAGGTTCAAATGATTCTCCTGCCTCAGCCTCCTGAGTAGCTGAGATCGCAGGCATGCAGGCACCACACTTGGCTAATTTTTTGTATTTTTAGTAGAGATTGGGTTTCACCATGATGGCCAGGCTGGTCTTGAACTCCTGACCTCAGGTAATCCACCTGCCACGACATCCCAAATTGCTGGGATTACAGGCCTGAGCCATGGTGCCTGCCTATTTCTTTCTTTTAATTATTTTTTATTTTGGGGGACAGGATTTTGCTCTGTTGCCCAGGCTGGAGTGCAGTGGCATGATCTCGGCTCATGGCAACCTCCGTCTCCTGGGCTCAAGCGATTCTCCTGCCTCAGCCTCCAGAGCAGCTAGGATTACAGGCATGTGCCACCATGCCCGGCTAATTTTTGTATTTTTAGTAGAGGTGGGATTTTGCCATGTTGACCAGGCTGGTCTAGAACTCCTGGCCTCAAGTGATCTGCCCACTTCGCCCTCCCAAAATGCTGGGATTACAGGCATGAGCTACCACTCTGTTTCTTTATTATTATTTGAGATAGAGTTTCGCTCTTGTTGCCCAGGCTAAAGTGCAATGGTGCAATCTTGGCTCACTGCAGCCTCCGCCTCTCAGGTTCAAGTGACTCTCTTGCCTTGACCTCCTGAGTAGCTGGGATTACAGATGCCCGCCAACATGCCCTGCTAATTTTTTGTAATTTTAGTAGAGATGGAGTTTTGCCATGTTGGCCAGGCTGGTCTCGAACTCCTGGCCTCAGTTAATCCGCCCGCCTCGGCCTCCAAAGTGCTGGGCTTACAGGCGTGAGCCACCACGCCTGACCTACCTCTGTTTATTTCTTTAGGAAAAAGAACATCTTTAAGGAAAGAGAACTGAATTTATTGTTTAAGCACAGTTGTGTCTCATTTTACGAAGTTTATATACTCATAAGATATTTGTAAATGAAAGTTTTTAAAATGTATGACAAGGCCGAGCACGGTGGCTTACGCCTGTAAACACAGCACTTTGGGAGGCCGAGGCAAGCGGATCACGAGGTCAGGAGTTCAAGACCAGCCTGGCCAACATAGTGAAGCACCGTCGCTACTAAAAAAATAGAAAAATTAGCTGGGCATAGTGGTATGCCTGTAGTCTCAGCTACTCGGGTCGCTGAGGCAGGAGAGTTGCTTGAACCCAGGAGGCAGGGGTTGCAGTGAGCCGAGATCTACACTCTAGCCTGGGTAACAGAGCGAGACTCCATCTAAAAATAATAATAATAATAATAAAGGTAAATAAATAAATAATTACAATTACAATATTACGACCTAATAGGGAATAGAAAACAAATGCACAAATAATAGAAATGCAATTAAAATATGCCAAGTGTTATAGGATGTATAAACAACAGTGCCGTGTAGAGATAGTATACTATCAGATAGCAACAGGCAAGTTTGAGGCTGGGGGAAGAGTAGTCCATGTAACAGATGTCTGAGAATAGTGAGCAGGAAGGTTAGAAAGGCAAAATTGAGGTCAGATTATAGAAATAAATTCAAGAGCTTGAATTTAATTTGGTGAATATCCACTGATAGATTGTAATGGGAATTACAATGGATTTATAAAGGAAAGGTTGAAAGGGAGAGAAATTGGAGGTAAAGAAATAGGCTGTAATGGTAGTCCTTTAAAGCAAGAAAGGAGCAGGTAGATAATGGAGAGACTTAGGGAGGCAGAAAGAATGGACAGACTTTGATAACCAGATGGAAATAAATAATAAACATAAAGGGAAGAGCCAGGTATGATCCTAAGTGGAATCATTAGCTGATAGAAATAAGGAATCCAGGAAGAGAAGAAATATTCTCTTTTATTTTAAGAGGCAATTTAAAAGATTCTGGTAAGGCGAATTTTGTGGTAAACTTAATAATACTGAGTGAGCAGTAAGAAATGTAGTACTGTAAGTGGGGGCTAAATGCGTGAAGTGTTTATTTTCGATTTTGTTTTATTTTCAGTTCAGATAGGCTGACATTCCAACTGTAGACTTCTCCCCAGTTCTAACCTGTTAAGTAATTAATAATTCATTAACAATACTTCGTACTTTTGGAAGACTGCTTAAGGCACGTGGTGATACAATACCATTGTAAATTTAAAGTGACCTAAATGGTTGCCTCCTCCGTCTGTTTTGTAAACCTGAATTTCTATATACAGGTTTTTTTGTGTTTTTTTTTTGAGATGGAGTATTGCTCTGTCACCCAGGCTGGAGTGAGTGGCACCATCTCTGCTCATTGCAACCTCCACCTCCCAGGTTCAAGCAATTCTCCTGCTTCAGCCTTTCAAGTAGCTGGGATTACAGGCATCCGCCACCGTGCCCGGCTAATTTTTTTTTTTTTGTATTTTTAGTAGAAACGGGGTTTCACCATATTGGTCAGGTTGGTCTGGAACTCCTGACCTGAAGTTATCTGCCCGCCTCGGCCTCCCAAAGTGGTAGGATTACAGGCGTGAGTCACTGCTCCTGGCCCATTTGCTTATTCTTTAGCTGACACAAACCTATTCTTTTTTATTTTTTGAGATGGAGTCTCGCTCTGTCGCCCAGGCTGGAGTGCAGTGGTGCGATCTCGGCTCACTACAAGCTCCACTTCCTGGGTTCATGCCATTCTCCTGCCTCAGCTTCCCATTTAGCTGGGACTACAAGCGCCTGCCATGACGCCTGGCTAATTTTTTGTATTTTTAGTAGGGATGGGTTTCACTGTGTTAGCCAGGATAGTATTGACCTCCTGACTTCATGATCCACCTGCCTCGGCCTCCCAAAGTGCCAAACCTATTCTTAATTACTATGTTTGACTTCAGGACTTCCCTCCAGGTGTTACTGGAAACAAAGCTTTTGCAGTCAGAAGGTGCAATGACATAGGTGTAAGTTGCTTTTGGTTCCACTAGTAGCTGAAATAATTTTAACTGTAAGTTGGATATATGCCGCAATGTAAGCAAGAGCTATTGGGAAATTCACCTTTTGCGATAATGCTGTTGCTTCTGTGAAAGGGAAACAGGCGTGGGGAAGAAACAGGTAAGGCTAAAAGAGGTCCTAAAGAGCAGAATTAGGAGTATCTGAAAAGCAGTGGAAAGAAAGTTTAGCTACTTTACCTATACATTATTAGAAGACATTTGTGACTTTTTTTTTTTTTAGGGTGGCATAACAAGGATAAAGTAGATGTTAGATTGCTTCCCAGAATTGATCCAAAGTACTTATCAATCAGCATATATGTAATTTCTAATCCAAGTATTGCTTAGCTATAGATTTCATACCTAGGCTCTCTAATAGGAATGAACCTTATATTTTGAAGAGTTACTAGGTAGAAGCCTGATTGGTTGATGTTACCTGTACCTGAACATAGACCTATTCACATTTTCAGTTGGGAAGTTGAATGAGCCTCTACAACTGAGAATAAGGGGAAAAGGGAACACATTATAAGTTGGTACTGCATTGTATAGGGTGAAGAAATACACAAACCATGTAATTGGAGAGAAATTTAGTGTTGCAATATTTAGAATGTATTATTTACGGCTGGACTTGGTGGCTCACGCCTGTATTCCCAGAACTTTGGGAAGTCGAGGTAGGTGGATCACAAGGTCAGGGGTTTGAAACTAGCCTGGCCAACATGGTGAAACTCTGTCTCTACTAAAAAAATACAAAAATTAGCTGGGTATGGTGGCATGCACCTGTAATCTCAGCTACTTGGGAGGCTAAGGCAGAAGAATTGCTTGAACCTGGGAGGTGGAGGTTGCAGTGAGCCAAGATTGCACCACTGTTATTTGTGTCACTGCACTCCAGCCTGGGTGACACAGCAAGACTGCCTCAAAAGCAAACAAAAAGAATATTATTCACATATTGTAATGCTGATATTAAAAAAATAGTAGCAGTAAACCTCCATTATGTGCCAGGTACTGTGCTGAATCCTTTATTCATTATCGAAAAGTCTTATATCTATCCTGCAAAAGCTGTGCTGAATCCTTATTCATTATCCGAAAGTCTTATATCTGTCCTGCAAAAGTATGTGTTTTGGTGAGAACAGTCAGTCTTCAGAAGATTAAGTAATTCTCCCAAAGTTGAAATTAAAGCTGAGTAGAAACAAGAACCAATAAGAAGAACAATGGAAGAAAAGAAACCATTTATAATAGCGAGAGAAACAAAATAACCCAGCAATAAAGTAGTAAGAAATGTGCAAGACCTATATGAAGAAGACTTGAAAGCATTACTGAGGAACACAAAAAACTTGAGCAAATGAAAACCACATTTATGGATAAGGACATTCAACCATATCAACCTGTCAGTTTTCTCTAATTTGTAAATTTAGTGTGATCCTAATGAAAATGTCAAGTGACTTTTTGGGAAAGTAGACAAATGGATACTGAAGTTCATATGGAAAAAGAAAAAGTAGGAAAATTCTAAAAAAATAGTAATAAGTATTAACTTTTTTTAAAGACAGTTTCTAATATACATTAAAATGAGCAAGGTGTAGAGAGCAATGTATAGAGAGCTACATTTTGGGTTTTTTAAACAAAGAAAAATATACACTTGCATTTGCTTATAGATACACAAAAAACCCTGGAAGGATATATACAACTAATAACATTGGTAACTCTTGGTGTAGAGGTGGGAAAAGAAGTGGTGAGAGTTAGGTTGATGGAGAACATACATAGTAGACTTTTCCCTGCATACCTTTTTAAAAACAATGTAAATATGTTACCTTTTTTTTTTTTTTTTTTTTTTTTTTTTTTTTAAGGGTAGGCTTTGGAATTAGAGTGCTCACATAAAAATCCTGGCTCTGTTGCTAGATCTGTTTTCTTGGTCACATTGCTTAACC
>NW_012104710.1:259360-260245 GCF_000951045.1 Mandrillus leucophaeus | reverse complement strand
TTACTGGAAACAAAGCTTTTGCAGTCAGAAGGTGCAATGACATAGGTGTAAGTTGCTTTTGGTTCCACTAGTAGCTGAAATAATTTTAACTGTAAGTTGGATATATGCCGGCAATGTAAGCAAGAGCTATTGGGAAATTCACCTTTTGCGATAATGCTGTTGCTTCTGTGAAAGGGAAACAGGCGTGGGGAAGAAACAGGTAAGGCTAAAAGAGGTCCTAAAGAGCAGAATTAGGAGTATCTGAAAAGCAGTGGAAAGAAAGTTTAGCTACTTTACCTATACATTATTAGAAGACATTTGTGACTTTTTTTTTTTTTAGGGTGGCATAACAAGGATAAAGTAGATGTTAGATTGCTTCCCAGAATTGATCCAAAGTACTTATCAATCAGCATATATGTAATTTCTAATCCAAGTATTGCTTAGCTATAGATTTCATACCTAGGCTCTCTAATAGGAATGAACCTTATATTTTGAAGAGTTACTAGGTAGAAGCCTGATTGGTTGATGTTACCTGTACCTGAACATAGACCTATTCACATTTTCAGTTGGGAAGTTGAATGAGCCTCTACAACTGAGAATAAGGGGAAAAGGGAACACATTATAAGTTGGTACTGCATTGTATAGGGTGAAGAAATACACAAACCATGTAATTGGAGAGAAATTTAGTGTTGCAATATTTAGAATGTATTATTTACGGCTGGACTTGGTGGCTCACGCCTGTATTCCCAGAACTTTGGGAAGTCGAGGTAGGTGGATCACAAGGTCAGGGGTTTGAAACTAGCCTGGCCAACATGGTGAAACTCTGTCTCTACTAAAAAAATACAAAAATTAGCTGGGTATGGTGGCATGCACCTGTAATCTCAGCTACTTGGGAGGCTAAGGCAG
>NW_012104710.1:251465-258224 GCF_000951045.1 Mandrillus leucophaeus | reverse complement strand
TTTTTCTTTTTTTTTTTAAGGGTAGGCTTTGGAATTAGAGTGCTCACATAAAAATCCTGGCTCTGTTGCTAGATCTGTTTTCTTGGTCACATTGCTTAACCTGTCTGTGCCTAGGTGTTCTCTTCTCTAAAATTAGGATAATCATGCCAAACTCCGAGAGTAGCTGCAGGAGAATCACTTGAACCTGGGAGGTGGAGGTTGCACTGGGCCGAGATTGTGCCACTGCACTCCAGCCTGGTGACAGAGTGAGACTCCTATCTCAAAAAAATAAAAATAAAACGTAACAGTGCAAAGAACAATGCCTGGCATATGGTGAGTATTCAATAAGTGTTTGCTTAGAAGAAAAAACAATATTAGAGTGGGAATTTAAATTTAGGTCTGCCTTATGGTAATGTGATATTATGCTGTTTCATATTTGCCTGGTGACTGTTATATTGTCTTATATGGAAACTATATTGCTTTCATAATTACCTCCAGATATACACTACAGATCTTTTCATTTATGCCTGAAGTTTAGGCATTTATTCAACAAACAGTTGTCTTCCTACTGTGCCCCTGATATTGTGCTAGGCATGAAAGTACTTCTTTGTCTTTAGCCTTCAATTAACCTTACTGGAGCTCTTATTCAAACACTATACCAAAATTTAAAAAATTGTTTGTTTATGGTACTTAGAGGTAATGCTTTATTGGAGCGATATAAAATGGATTGGATTCCTTTACCTTCAGACTTTAAAGATATAATAATGATACCAAAAAAGAAAAGAATTAAAGATGCCTTTTTTTCTTGTGAGAAGCACATAAATGATGGCAGTTAGATTGGTCATTGATTTTAAGGTTATTTAATGATTAATAATTACAAGGTGGCCAGGTGTGGTGGCTCACACCTGTAATCCTAGCACTTAGGGAGGCCAAGGCAGGTGGATTGCCTGAGCTTAGGAGTTCAAGACCAGCCTGGGCAACATGGTGAAACCCTGTTTCTACTAGAAATAGAAAAAATTAGCTGGGTGTGGTGATGCACGCCTGTAATCCCAGCTACTCTATTCAGGAGACTGAGGCATGAGAATTACTTGAACCCAGAAGGTGGTGGTTTATGTAATTGCACCACTGCACTCCATCCTGGGCAACAGAACAAGACTCTGTCGTAAAAGCCAAAAGAAATTAATAAAGTGTAGTTTGTGTATTGATATTTTGAGGATCATAGACACTTGAGTAAATACTACTGAGTTATACGATTTTGTTTCTTTTTTCCTTTTTTTTTTTTGAGACGAGAGTCTCACCCTGTCACCCAGGCTGGAGTGCAGTGGTGCGATCTCAGCTTAGTGCGACCTCCGCCTCCCGGGTTCAAGCGATTCTCCCGCCTCAGCCTCCCAAGTAGCTGGAATTACAGGCATGCGCCACCACACCTGGCTAATTTTGTATTTTTGGTAGAGACAGAGTTTCACCACGTTGGCCAGGCTGATCTCAAACTCCTGACCTTGTGGTCTGCCTGCTTTGGCCTCCCAAAGTGCTGGGATTACAGCCATGAGCCACCATTATACTTTTAAAACCAGCCCTGCCCCTCCCAAAATGATAAGCTGACCTTAAAATATAGAATGCATGTGTTTGATCGTACTTCTCTACTCTTATTTTGCATTTGCTGTTATTTTCACACCAATCTGAATAAAATTTTGGCTTAGTGTGTTGTTGATAAACTGTGTATCCACTGTTATACAGTGCTTGACTATGAGGGAAATTTATACCTCAAGAAAATCAAGGACAAATATATATATATATCATATATGTTTGAAATTGTATATAACTGATAAGTTGTGGAGAACAAAAAAAGGAACATTTAAAATGGAAGCCATTGCGGTTATCTATCTTTACCTGTCAAAACAAAATGCAAAAACAACTCCTTTTCCTTGTTTGTTAATGCTTGCACTCACTTAGGTTCAGACCTTAGATTCATTTTAGGGTCTGTTTCCTTTCCCGTAGCACCCACATTGAGCCAGTTGCCAGATTTTGGTCATTTTTCTCAGTGACTGTCTTGTTTTTTAATTTCTTTTGCAAATAGCTCGTGTAACTTTGAGCTAATTACTTTGAACTATTGGGCCCTTAGTTTCCTCTTCTCTCAATCTAAAATTCTTTGTTTTCATTCTGGGCTATTACTGGTGTGCATGAGAACTGTGGCCAGTAGCTCTTTAACTGGTCTCCCTGCTCCACTTCATTCTTCTTATTAATTCTAGGTTAATCTTTCCAAGGTATATTTCAGTTTCCCTGTCTTGAAATTTGCCCAGCTAAAGTACCATCTCCGTCATTACTCCTTGGTCACTCTTATAAGAATTCAAGTCACACATTTTGAACTATCAAGTACAGTCCATGGAATTCAGTAAGTTAATAAATTGCATCACTGTCTTCCCATTACAATTATCTTCCCTACCGTGTCATCTCCTGGATGGTAGAAAACCTTGTCTTAACATGTCTTTGCTAAAACCACAGTGAAATACTGTGGTGCACATAGAAGGAACTCAGGGCAGGGTTGTTGAAAGAGCACAGGATCAATGTGTTTTATTGGTTGTGTCTTAGGAAAGGAAGATCATAGACTCTTGTTTTAATGAACTTGATCACCATCAGCTAAATTACAGTGAAAATTTAAAACTCTACTAATATATTCTGAGAGTTCATTCTTGCTTGTCTTTGAAAGAAATTGAGCTAAAGGAACTATATGTTGTATTGTATTATGTTGGAGTCTTTATATTTTACCTTTACCTCTTCTTTCCTCTTCAAAGCAATTAATTTTAGCAGTTTATAGACATCCAAGTAGTACTTCTTTAAAAGAAAGGGGCCAGGCGTGGTGGCTCACGCCTGTAATCCCAGCACTTTGGGAGGCTGAGGCCGGTGGATCTCCTCAGGAGTTCGAGACCAGCCTGGTCCAGCATGGTGAAACCCCGCCTCTACTAAAAATACAAAAATTAGTCAGGCATGGTGGCCAGTTCTGTCATCCCAGGTACTCGGGAGACTGGGGCAGGAGAATCGCTTGAACCCGGGAGGCAGAGGTTGCAGTGAGCCGAGACGTGCTACTGCACTACAGCCTGGGCAACAGAGCGAGACTCTGTCTCAAAAAAAAAAAAAAAAAAAAGGATATTGTAATGCCCCTAAGTAAAAATAAAACTATATTTTGGAAGTAAATTATTGAAACATAACTATGTTATATTTGAATATTAACAAAAGGACAGCGGTTCAATAAATAGGGAAATGTTTATAACTTAGTGCCTTTATCTGTGAAGCTTAAGGATAATGGCAAACCTTCCTCATGGTGTTATGAGGGTTAAATAAGATTAAGTAATTAAAGTGCTAAGCTTAGTGCCAGGCACATAAGCTCTTTATATATGTTAACTGTATTCCTCTATATAAATAGAATATATAAAAGGGGTATGAACTTGTCAACATATCCATTACAAAGAATTTCTTAATCTTGTTAGTTGTTTCTTCATATAAACATTTTATTGTTTGCTGTCAACTAAGACATGTAAGTTACTTTATATTAACTTTAGATTTTATCAGGGAACCCACTGAAATACTTTCTTGCCTATGGATTGTACCATTCCAAATTCCTACTGGTAATTATTAGTAATAATTAGAGGGAATAAAAATTTTCATTTAATTCATTGATGGTTTAGTTTTGTTTGTTTCTTTAATTCTGAATTTGTCTTACAGTTTGTGATGATTGTTAAGTACGTGATGTTAGATATCCTTCTAAAAGTATCAGTTACCACTAGCCTGGGCAACATGGTGAAACTCTGTCCCTACTAAAAATACAAAAATAGCCAGGCATGGTGGCACATGTGTGTAATCCCAGCTACTCGGGAGCCTGAGTCAGGAGAATCGCTTGAGCCTGGGAGGCAGAGGTTGCAGTGAGCCGAGATCGTGCCACTGCACTGCTGCCTGGGCAACAGAGCGAGACTCTGTCTCAAAAAATAGAAACAATATAAAAAATAAATATAAAAGTATTAGTAAACAATAGTTGTACTTTGTTTTATTTAAACAATAATTTCACTATTATTTTTCAGTAATAGGGAATTTTATGCCTTGAGTGAAGTAGCCTTTGGTTATTTGTTTTCTCTGCAACAAAATTAGCAATGTAATTATTTAAAGTTAGAAACAAATCTGAATTACTCATTGATGTTATTCACTAATCCCAAGTGATTAATATCTTTATCTTTAAAAAGTCAGAATCATGAAATGGGACAGATGTGCGCCTCATGCCTGTAATCCCAACATTTTGGGAGGCTGAGGTGGGTGGATCACTTGAGGTCAGGAGTTTGAGACCAGCCTGGCCAACATGGTGAAACCTCATCTCTACTAAAAATGCAAAAAATTAACTGGGCGTGGTGTTGCCAGGTGGGTGTGGTTAGCTGAGAGAATTTCTTGAACCTGGGAGGTGGAGGTTGCAGTGAGCTGAGATTGCACCACTGCACTCCAGCCTGACCAACAGAGTTAGTGAAACTTGGTCTCAAAAAAAAAAAAAAATCATAAAATACTTCAACTACACATTCAGTTATTTAATAAAACAAAAAAGAAGAAAAGAAAAATTAAAAAACATTTATAAAAAACCAGTGTTAAATTTGGTAATCATTTTCCGAATCTTTTATCTGCATACATGTGTAAGAATGGAGCTCTACAATACCTTTTTTATTTTATAGTATGGTATCTTGAGAACTTTAAAGTTAAATTTTTAGACATGGATTTTAGGTATACTTTGCATTGCCCTAGTTTAGAGTTTTGAGTTGTTCAGAGAGAAGGGAAGGGGAAATCTGTATTTTTAACAACTAATGAGGCATGGTAGGACAGAGGATTTTGAAACTTAAGGTCTGGTGGAGTTGAAATGATCTGTTTAAAATAGGTATTTGACAAAGTATATTCCTTCTGACCTCAGTATTAAAATTTTTCAATGTGGATATACTTGTTGCTCTTCATAACTGTGGATTCTAGATCCTATTAACGTGAACATAAAATATCAACAGAGATTTTTGTTCTCTGTATAAAATGACCAATGTTTTAGTTTGTGGTAATCCCTAGACATGGGCATTCACAGAACTGCCAAATACTTGAGTCAGCAGATGTGCACTTTACCAGTGGAGATTTAAGGCAGTGCTCTGCCTTTTTGTTCTAGCAGTCATTGCAAACAAATGGCCTTTTTGTGATGTATTTAATGCCACTTTTTTTTTTGCATGTTTTGCCAATCTTATTGATGATTTTACTGTTTAAAATGGTCCCCAGGCCGGGTGCTGTGGCTCAAACCTGTAATCCCAGCACTTTGGGAGGTTTACTTGAGTCCAGGAGTTCAAGACCAGCCTGGGCAAAATAGGGAGACCCCTATCTCTACAAATAATTAAAAAATTAGTGGAGTGTGGTGGCTCATGTCCGTGGTCCCAGCTACTCAGGAGGCTGAAGCAGGAGGATCACCTGAGCCTGGGAGGTTGCTACTGCAGTGAGCTGTAATTTCACCACTGCACTCCATCCTGGGCGACAGAGAGACCTGGTCTCAAAAAAAAAAAAAAAAAAGTAATACTTAAATATATACTAAATGAGATGTTTTTAAACAGAAACATCCCTAAAACAAGATTATGTATTTATCAGTTGACAAAAATGTTCTGACCAGAGGCTTGCAGGAACCTTACCTTGTATTTTCTTTAGGGGCAATAATTCAGTATTTGCTAAGTCAGTGTTCATGGTGACTTTATAGGACATAACTACTGCACATAGTGAGAATTGATTATTCCTAGCTAGACTAGAATAAAAAGACTAAAATAATAAGTGGAAGAATGATGTGGTTTCTTAGAAGGATGATGCGGTAGTGAAATAAACCATCAGTATTTAGCATCCTTCTGTTTCTTTGTGCATTGTACAGAATATTGTGTCATCTTTTAAGACATTATAAAATAAGTCTGGAGTCTCTATCTTTGTAGCTTTTATTTTCCTTTTTTTGTAGCTTTTGTTGACCACAATTAAAACTATAGGATTTTTTCATTCTTTGTTCATAATGGCAAAGAGAAGAAAATTGACAGAGGGAGATGTTTCACAATTCAGACATATCAGAGAGAGCAGCACTTTATGATGGTGAAATTGATCATATAAATGAACTCTTACACAATGAATTGGAGATGATGATACTCTATGAATTTTCACAAGCTTAATTGATAATATTTCTGAGATCCCAGAGGACATAGGATATTCTTACCCAGTTACTCATTCAGCAGGAAGTACTTTGTTATGTAATATTTTGCAACAAGAACCTGGCCCAATCTATCCTGTATGTGAGACAGTATTCTTTTTTTTAATGATGTTTGTGCAGAAAAATGTACTTGATGTAGTTTGTAAGCAAACAAACACTAAAGTTGGATTTGCCTACAAAGGTGATTGGAAGGACACAGATGATGTAGAAATGAAAATTTTCATTAGGTCGATCATTGTAATTGTTTTAAAAATCAGCCTAAAAATGAAAGTTTTTCTTTTATGAAGCAAAGAAGGATGGCCTCTTTCTCTTCGGTAAAATGATGCACCATTAGTGTTTTCAAAAGTATGATTAATGATAGAACCAGAAGTAGTGATGAATAAGGACCTATTAGAGATGTATTCAAAGTCGTTATCTACAAAGTGGGTATGTTTCATCTGTATAGCACTTTTATCTTTTCAGGTTTTGCCTATGTCTCTGACAAATGAATTCAAAAGCCAATCTTTTCTATTTGTGTTTTCCTTTTTGTGCCTCTGAAAGTTAGA
>NW_012104710.1:199858-251415 GCF_000951045.1 Mandrillus leucophaeus | reverse complement strand
CCAACAAGTTTAGCATCAAGCATTTGTAATTTCAACATCTTTTAACCCTTATTTATCAAAGGATTCAATAATTTTTTTAATGGACTTGCATGGCATTCAAAAGCCAATCTTTTCTATTTGTGTTTTCCTTTTTGTGCCTCTGAAAGTTAGATGTCTCTTTTCTTCTCTGCTTGAAGAGAAATACTGTGACTCATAAATACTGATAGGAACACAATGATTTTTTTTTCACACTTTTTATATGAACATTTTGAAGCATAAAGAAAAGTTGAGGCCAGGCACAGTGGCTCATGCCTGTAATCTCAACACTTTGGGAGGCCGAGGCAGTTGTGTTGCTTGAGCTCATGAGTTCGAGACCACCCTGGGCAACCTAGTGAAACCCCATCTCTAAAAAATACAAAAAATTGGCCTATAGTCTCAGCTACTCAGGAGGCTGAGGTGGCAGGACCACTTGAGCCCCGGAGGCAGGGTTGCAGTGAGCCGAGATCATGCCACTGCACTCCAGCCTGGGTAACAGAGTGAGATCCTGTCTCAAAAAAGAAAGAGAGAAAAGTTGAAAGAATAGTGTTAACATTGGCCGGGCGCGGTGGCTCACGCCTGTAATCCCAGCACTTTGGGAGGCCAAGGCAGGCAGATCACGAGGTCAGGAGGTTAAGACCATCCTGGCTAACACGGTGAAACCCCGTCTCTACTAAAAATACAAAAAAAAAAAAAAAAGCCAGCCATGGTGGCGGGCGCCTGTAGTCCCAGATACTCGGGAGGCTGAGGCAGGAGGATGGGGTGAACCCAGGAGGCGGAGTTTGCAGTGAGCCGAGAGCGCGCCACTGCGCTCCAGCCTGGGCGACAGAGCGAGACTCCGTCTCAAAAAAACAACAAAAAAAGTGTTAACATTTTGCCATGTATTTTATCTGTGTGTGTTCATATTTTTAAATAACATAGCTTTTTATTTCTTAATTACTATTGACTATAATGATTATATGCTGTTATTAAACCTTTCCAACAAGTTTAGCATCAAGCATTTGTAATTTCAACATCTTTTAACCCTTATTTATCAAAGGATTCAATAATTTTTTTAATGGACTTGCATGGCAAGGTTTTTTTGTTGTTTTTTTGGGTCTTCTTTGGGTTTTTCTACTTATCGTCAATTGATGTGGTTTAATGCCCCTTAACTCTCCGTTTTCTAATTGTGTGATTGGCCTTTAAAGGTGCATGTATTTTGGTGATAAAAAGTTATAGTACACAGTACCTGGAACATAGTAAACAATAAATGTTTGCTGTTAGATTTGGCATGAGTTTTTTTTTGCATCCCTTTCTTACATGGAGCATTACTGGGCCAGGCTGTGTAAGTGAATTTTTTTGTTTGTTTTGTTGGATTCATTTATTTCTCTTCATTCTTGCTTGTCATTCATTATCTCCCTTTTTAGGCCATCTTGATTTGAGTATTCAACCAGAATTTGACTTGGATATAAAATGTCTCAACAAACCATTGATATGACTTTCTAGGATACTGGGGAAAAATGGTTGAGTTTATTCATTTTGATGAGCCATTTGGAAAAAATAGATAATATTTTAAAAATTGTAGTGAAGTTATCAGTTTTGTGTATTTGATGTCTGAAAAGTCAACTATTAAATATTATTCTCAAGTCATGTGTTTTTATAATAATGTATTGCTGAAGTCATTATCCATTTTCAAAGTTAGTATCCCAATAATTGGATGGGGCTAAAATTCTGAAAGAACCAAAATTATCTTCAGTGTTTAGTATGTTGAAAAACATTAAAGAGCTCAGATTAGTTTTAAAATGAAAACATGAAAACAATGGTTTTAATACATTGTGTTAACTACTTACTCTAAGGATCTGTTTCTTTTATATTTTTTAAGTTACATTTTGTTTATTGTTTGTTTTGAAAAGACAGTATATTCACATGGTTCAAACATCAAAGCAATTTAAATATACATTGAGAAGCTTAGCTCTTACATTTGACCACACTATATTGTTCCCTCTGCCTATATCCCTTCTAAATAACTATGCTTGTTAGTGGTTGTTTTTTTGTTTTTGAGAAAGGGTCTCACTTCAGTTGCCCAGGCTGGAGTGCAGTGGTACAATCTTGGTCACTGCAGCCGCAGCCTCCCGGGATCAGGCGATTCTCCTATCTCAGCCTTCCAAGTAGCTGGGACTATAGGTGTACATGGTTAATTTTTTGGTTTTTTTTAGTGGAAATGGGGTTTTGCCATGTTGTCCAGGCTGGTCCTGAACTCCTGGACTCAGGCAATCTGCCTGCCTCAGCCTCCCAAAGTACTGGGATTACAGGCATAAGCCACTGCATCTGGCCTTGTTTGTTTTTTGTTTTGAGACAGTCTCACTCTCTCCCAGGCTGGAGTGCAGTGGCACAATCACGGCTCACTGTAGCCCTGACCTCCTAGGCTCAAGAGATCCTCCCACCTCAGTTCCCTGAGTAGTGGAAACTATAAGTATTTGCCACCATGCCTGGCTAATTTTTAATTTTTTTGTAGGTATAGGGTCTCATTATGTTGCCAAGGCTGGTCTCGAACTCCTGGATTCAAGCCATCCTCCCACCTTGGCCTCCCAAAGCGCTAGGTGGCGTGAGCCACTGTGCCTGTTCATATGTTTTTTGTGTATCTTTCCAAAGTTTTTTTTTTTTTTGAGACAGTCTCACTCTGTCACCCAGGCTGGAGTGCTGGAGTGCAGTGGTGTGAACTTGGCTTGCTACAACCTCTGCCTCCTGGATTCAGGCAATTCTCATATTGAGATTGCAGACACCCACCACCCAGGCTGGTGTCTAACTCCTGGCCTTGCCTCCCAAAGTCCTGGGATTACAGGTGTGAGTCACTGTGCCCGACCTATCTTTCCAAAGTTTTTAAAATGTAGATACAATATTAGCAAATATGAATATGTTTTCTTCTTCCTCTTACACAAAAAATAGCAAATCATGTACACTATTCCACATCTTATCATTTTTTCTTCACCACTGGATAATATACCCTGGGGATCTTTTCATAACAACCTGTAGTTTCCTCTTTTCTTTCTTTATTTTTTTTAAATTGCAGAGCGTAATATTTCAGTGTGTAGATGGAATCTTTTGGATACTGGAGAATTTCCAGTCTTTTGCTATTGTATATAGTGCTGCAAATATATATGTACACATACACAGAGGTATATCTGTAGGACAGATTCCTGGAATTGGAATTGCTAGGTCTGAAGGGTGAATGCATGTGGGTTTTGTTAGATATTGCCACACTTCTCTTCATAGAGGTTGTACTGTTTTGTTCTTAGACAAACAGTGTACAAGAGTGCCTTTTTCTCCCATGAACTGTTATCAAACTTTTTGATTTTTATCAGGTGAATAAATTATATCTTGGTATGTGGGTTTTTTAAAACACAAATTTAAAAAATACCCTTTCTTTTTAGAGCAGTTTTTTAGGTTCAGGGCAAAACTGAGCAGAAAATAAAGAGTTCCCTTCTACTTCGTGTCTCCCACCATGCACCACTTCCCCAGCTTTCTGGATGTCCTGCAGCACGATGGCATATTTGTTAAAATCAACGAATCTACACTGACATATCATTATCACCCAAATTCCATAGTTTACTTTAGCATTCATTTTTAGTGTTACACATTAAATGGATTTTAACAAATGTATAATGACATGTATCCATCATTGTAGTATCAGGCAGAATAGTTTCACTGTCCTCAAAATCCCCTATTCTCTGCCTGTTCATCCCTCCCTCCCTTTATCCCCTGGCAACCACTAATTATTTTACTGTCTCCATCATTGTGCCTTTTCCAACTTGTCATATAGTTGGGATCATATAGTTTGTAGCCTTTTCATATTGGCTTTTTTTTTACTAAGTATTAAGTACATTTCCTCTATGTCTTTTCATGGCTCGGTAGCTCATTTCTTTTTAGCACTAAATATTCCATTGTCAGGATGTACCACAGTTTATCCATTCACCTACTAAAGGATGTCTTGGGTGCTTCTGGGTTTTGGCAATTATAAATAAAACTGCTGGAAACTTCCATGTGGGCTGGGTATGGTGGCTCATGCCTGTAAATCCTAACACTTTGAGAGGCTGAGGTGGGAAGATTGCTTGAACCCAGGAGTTCATGACCAGCCTGGGCAACATAGTGAGACCCTGTCACTACAAGAAATTAAAAGATTAGCTGGGTATGGTGGCCTGTGCTTATAGTCCCAGCTACTCTGGAGGCTGAGGTGGGAAGATTGCTTGAGCCTGGGAGGCTGCAGTGAGCCATGATTATGCCACTGCAGTTCAGCCTGGCAACAGAGTGAGACCCTGTCTCAAAAAACAAAACAAAACAAAAAAAAACCACCATGTGCAGGTGTTTATGTGGACATAAGTGTTTGAGTAACTATCAAGGAATTGGGTCATATAGTAAGAGTATATTTAGTTTTGTCAGAATCTGCCAAACTGTTTTCCAAAGTGGCTGTACTATTTTGCATTCCCACCAGCAATGAAGGAGAGTTCCTGTTGCTTCACATCCTTGCCAGCATCTGGTGGTGTCAGTGTTTTGTCTTGTGGCCGTTCTAATAGGTGTATAGTGGTATTTTTTTTTAAGTTGTAATTCCCAGGAGACATAAGTTGAACATCTGTTTGTATGTTTGCTTGCCATTTGTGTGTCTTCCTTGAGGAGGTGTCAGTTTTGGTCTTTTACCTGTTTTTAAAATGGGATTGTTTGTTTTCTTCTTGTTATTCAGTTTTAAGCTTTCTTTGCTTACTTTGGATTAACACTTTATCAGCTGTATCTTTTGCAAATATTTTCCCCCGGGCTATGGCTTGTCTTCTTACTCTCCTGATAGATTTTTTAATGAAGCTTAACCCATATGGGAAAGTGCAAAATTGAAAATACGTGTATAGCTTGATGAGTTTTCTAAGCTAATCTATTATTGGCTTCTCAGTGTAGTTTGAATTTACATTTCTCTACGGGCCATTTCTGTTTTTTTTCTCTGAACTTCTGGTTCACATCTCTTACCCACTTGTCATGTGAATTACTGACCTTTTTTTTTCCCCTAGGAAATCAATAAAAACTGGGGATGGTATTTTGTCTGAGATGAATAATATTTTTTGCCTCCTTTTCATCAGTTTTTTGACTTCGCTGTTGGTTTTGCTATAACAATTAACTTGAATTTCCTCAAATGGATACATGGAATCTCCTTCTCAGGACTCAGCTAGTTTTCACTGTTTTCCAAAATTCTTCATGTTTGTTGTTGTTGTTGTTGTTTTGGAGACACGGTCTCACTCTGTCGCCCATGAAGGAATACAGTGGCACGATCACAGCTCATCGTAGCTTCAACTGCCTGGGCTCAAGTGATTCTTCCCCCTCTGTCTCCCCACAAGTGTATGCCACCATGCTTGGCTAATTTTTTAAAAAAATTATTTCTAGAGACGAGGTCTCACTATGTTGCCCAGGCTGGTCTCAAACTCCTGGGTTCAAGTGATCCTCCCACTTTGGCTTCCGCAAGTGCTGGGATTACAGGCGTGAACTACCTGGCCTGGACTACCTTTTAAGGTTTACATAAATAGCTCATGTTCTTTTAGTGCTTCTTGTATATGTTTATCTTAGCATTTAGTCACAATCTTTATCTCACCTGTTTTTCCGTAGGTCATAAACTCATTGAGGGCTAGGATGCTTGTTTTATTCTCTCTCTGTCCATGCTTGGAGCACAAGAAGTGTACAATACAACTGTTGAATATAAATGATTGCTTCTTTGTTTCTTCGATTTGGTGCCTTTGACTTTACAACCATTGCTTTCTTTACAGCTGATGCTATTAATTTGTTATTGTTGAACCAACCAAGCAGTCTTACTTACCCCCCTTGTCATCCTGTCATTTTCTGCTACTTCCTTTGAGGATTGTTCTGGAGAGACCTTGACTTTTTCTGGAACCTCTGTGAGAGATAACAGATCTTTCAAACATTTACTTCTTCATAATTAAGGTTTATGGGAATGTTTTGATATAAACAAATGATCCTTTACTTCTAAGTATTTTTTCTTTTCTTTTTTTGGGGGGGAACAGTGTCATATCTTATTTTCCTTTTTTGTTTTTGTATGTTTCTGTAAAATAATTTTTTAAAAGCTATACAAAAAGTGAGGTATTAGTGTAATAAACTTCCATGTACTGGAAGCTTCAGGAGTAGGTAAGTACTTAATACATCATTAGAGTTATGCAGGTTACTAGAGACTATCTAGGGCTAACTTCCCACTCCAAAATGCAAGATAGTAATTTAGATACAATTTGAATTTCTGTATCGATAGGAATTTTAGCCTCTTTGGTTCAGTCTGTTTCGTTATTGAACAGCTGTATTTGTAAATTGAGCTAAACTATGCCTCTGAAGAAACCCTGATCCAGTTTTAACCGCTTTCAACATAAGACTTTTAGTTTGTTGAAGACAATGATTATAGCTTTCTTATTAAGCTGAAATAAAGTTAATTTTAAATGGCATCTTTTAAAAAACTTGTGGTACTAGTAAAAAAAAAAAAAACTGACAAACACATCTTGAGGACTAAGAGAAACAAATTCACTTTCCTTATTGATTTGTCAATTGATGGCTACTGGTAGTAGGGCCAGTATTTTAAGTTAATTTCTGATTTAAAACTTGAACATATTTTAACCACGTAAGCAGTTTTTGTATCTTTTAATATTAAGTTGGCAGTCCACAAATGGAAACCCTGTCAGTCATGGTTTACAGCCTTTCAGTTCTCTACTCACCATATCTAATAGATGCTTTATTTATGAGATCTTTAAAAATTTTGCTTTCCATTCAGAAATTGCTAATTCAGATTATTTCCTTAATTTCCTTTTTTTATCTTGAGACAGGATCTGGCTTTGTCACCCAGGCTGGATTGCAGTGGCATGATCTCAGCTTACTGCAACCTCCATCTCCCAGATTCAAGTGATTCTCCTGCCTTAGCCTTTCCCCAATAGCTGGGATCACAGGCGTGCACCACCACACACCCAGCTAATTTTTGTATTTTTAGTAGAGACGGAGTTTCACCATTTTGGCCAGGCTGGTCTCGAACTCCTGACCTAAAGCGATCCGCCCTCCTTGGCCTCCAAAATGCTGGTATTATGGGTGTGAACCAGCACACCAGGCCTATATCCTTAATTTCAGAATCACTTCATGGCAGCGTATACATTGTAATATATGTGTCAGTTATAATCTTATTGTTAAAATCAAGCAGCCCAGGTTATTTAAATGATTTCTTCTTATTCTTTTTTTTTTTTTCCACCTGGACTCTTTTATTAGTAATAGATTTGAATAGAAGGTACATTCTGAGAGAATCTTTATAAGCCCTTAACTTCTTCATGAAAATGTTCAGGTCACTTAATATTCTAAGTTGATTTTGCCCTGAAATATATTTATCTGTGGTTTACCACAATGAGAATTACGTATGGAACATGTTTGTTGAATAGTTTAAAATAACTGGTTATATCTAGCATTATGTTTAAGCATTTCTTTAGCTTGTTTGTATAAAATGAAGAATGTGTTTTGTTCTTATTGGAAATTCAAAACTAGAATGCAGTTATCTTTTTCCTTGATTTCTGTACTAGAATGCAATATCTCTTTTCTTGATTTCTGTAGAGCAGGTTGTTGCCCTGGATGCCCAAAATATCGTAGCTGTTTCATGTGGAGAAGCTCATACGTTAGCGCTAAATGACAAAGGCCAGGTGTATGCTTGGGGTCTCGATTCTGATGGACAGCTTGGCCTGCTAGGATCAGAGGAATGCATCAGAGTACCCAGGTAACAAAGGTGACCAGAAAGAGGTCCTTAACAATCTTTTAAAATAAATTTATTAATCTATGTCGTTCTGCTTATCTTTGGGCATGTAAGAGTTGACATCTCATTATTTCTCCCCTTTGAGTCCTTTGATAAGAGTTTGGTTCTTGCTTATGATGTTAGTTGAGCTATTGATTGGTTTGCTATTTTTATATGATCTATATTTTCTCTATAATCAATAGAATTTATGTTTGTAAAAAAAAGGAATAGGGAATACTTCATTACAAATTCTTTTAGTCGGTTAGACTAATTTAAAGAACTATCTTGAGTATTCCTGCTATTGAAATATTTATTAAATTATTGATTTGTTGAATGTTTTTCACTAACTTGTCTTTTTTTAGTCTTTATGGTTTCTGTTGAGTATAGAAGTCTAACGTGCTTACTGTAAAAAGAATGTAGTCAGTTTCCACTTTTTACATAGCTGTGACCACAATTTAATTAATTCATCATATAATTATTTCACAATTAAAAAATAAGCAGTGCCTCATCAATGTTTTAGTCTTACACAGTTACAGAGGGCATAATCATTTTTTGTTTGTTTGTTTGTTTTTGAGACGGAGTCTCACACTGTTGCCCGGGCTGGAGTGCAATGGTGTGATCTCGGCTCACTGCAACCTCTGCCTCTCGGTTTCAAGCCATTCACCTGCCTCAGCCTCCCGAGTAGCTGGGATTACAGGCTCCCGCCACCACATCTGGCTAATTTTTTGTATTTTTAGTAGAGATGGGGTTTCACCATGTTGGCCAGGCTGGTCTCGAACTCCTGACTTCAAGATTTGCCCACTTTGGCCTCCCAAAGTACTGGGATTACAGACATGAGCCACCATGCCTGGCTAATCATTGTTTTAATATTAAAAACTCCAACAGCATGAATTACGTAGGTGAAAAATATACAGATTTAAAGAAAAGTATTCAGTTTATTTTAGATACATAAATAATACATTAACTCATACTTAGTTTTAAAATTTATACAAATTCTGACCTCTTTAAACTCTTTTGTTCTTTTTCCTAGTAATAGTTGTAGGGATAAAAGAACTATACTGGGACCAAGGTTTTTTTTTTTTTTTTAAGACAGAATTTTGCTCTTGTTGCCCAAGCTGGAGTGGAGTGGCGTGATCTTGGCTCACCACAACCTCCGCCTTCCGGGTTCAAGCAGTTTTCCTGCCTCAGCCTCCTGAGTAGCTGGGATTACAGGCATGCGCCACCACACCTGGCTAATTTTGTATTTTTTTTAGTAGAGAGGGGGTTTCTCCATGTTGGTCAGGGTGGTCTCGAACTCCAGACCTAAGGTGATCTGCCCACCTCAGCCTCCCAGAGTGCTGGGATTACAGGCGTGAGCCACTTTGCCCAGCTGGAACCAAAGTATTCTTAAGTTAATTTTAGATTTACTGCAGATGGCATTTTTCTACACATCTTTATGTATTTTGTTTTTAACATTGATAAAGTTTGTTTTGGTTTGAGAATGAGGATGTAACTACTAGAATAAGAAAATGGAGCATAGGAACTCTTAATTTGACATGTTATATCATGTTAATAATGAACTATCTGTTGAGACTTTCATTTTTTTAATTGAACTTATAACCAAATTCCACAAAACTCCCCAATTTGCTTACCCTTTGTTTCTTCTGCATTAATGCACACAATTCCCAGTGTGCTTTTGATTCCTCTTAATGATGGAACTTTTGGGAGAAAAAAAAAATTTTTTCTTAAGTTAAAGCATTCATAAAAGCATAATGACCTCACATTTGACCCACCCTCTACTCTTTTTATTTCTTCTCACAAGTAATCCTTATAGAACAGGATTTTAAATTTAAGATTTTAGGCCGGGTGCAGTGGCTCACGCCTGTAATCTCAGCACTTTTGGAGGCCGAGCAGGGTGGATCACGAGGTCAGGAGTTTGAGACCACCCTGGCTAACACGGTGAAACATCGTCTCTACTCAAAATACAAAAAATTAGCTGGGCATGGTGGCAGGCGCCTGTAGTCCCAGCTCCTCGGGAGGCTGAGGCAGGAGAATGGCATGAACCCGGAAGGCGGAGCTTTCAATGAGCCAAGATCGTGCCACTGCACTCCAGCCTGGGCGACAGAGCGAGACTCCATCTCAAAAAAAAAAAAAAAAAAGATTAAAAAAACTGTGTTTTTAGGATGAAAAGATATTTGTATGTTAGATCTTCTAAGTCTGTATTCTCAAAACCATGATTCATGGCAAAATTTTCTAGTTTCCTTTATTTTTACTCTACCAGTCTGATGATTCTCATACTTAAATTTTTGTTGATGTTCACCTTTAAGGGATTTTAGCCAGTAATACATAGGTAAATAATAAATGAAAAGAAAGTTAATTATAAGGAGAGAATTTTATTATTTACAAAATTTATATGAGGGTTGTCCAATAATAACTATGAACCTGGATGGGGACCTGAAAGAGAATTTACTTGAGTTCTTTGGTTTAAACATCTTTATTTTTGTATGTGTTCAACATCTGTATTAACTTTAAGCTGTATGTTAAGGTATTTCTGCTTTTCATCCTTCTCAGTTTTTCAAAATTTGATGGCTTGATCTGATTTGTTGTAACATATACATAGTTTTTACTGATATTATCAGGTTTTAAAGGGCCATTTAGTATTTCAGTGGAAATGTATTTTTATAAAAGGAAGAGTGCCAAGTGAGTTTTAATTTCAGTACCAAATCATTCTTTAGATGTAAGGTGTTTATAGATTTTTGTTTGTTTTTTGAGACAGGGTCTCACTATGTCACCCAGGCTGGTTTATAGTGGCATGCTCACAGCTCACTGCAGCCTCGACCTCCTGGACTCAAGTCATCCTCCCATCACGGCCTCCCTAGTAGGTGGGACTACAGGCATGTACCACTATGCTTGGCCAATTTTTGTATTTTTTGTAGAGACGGAGTTTCACCATGTTGCCCAGGCTGGTCTTGAATTCCTGGATTCAAGGGATTCACTGGCTTTGGCCTCCCAAAGTGTTGGGATTACAGGCGTGAGCCACTGTGTTCTGCCTAGTGTTTATAGATTTTCGTAAGAGTAATCAGAATAGGCTGGGTGTGGTGGCTCACACCTGTAATCCCAGCACTTCGGGAGGCCAAGGTGGGTGGACCACAAGGTCAGGAGTTCAAGATCAGCCTTGCCAAGATGGTGAAACCCCGTCTCTACTAAAAATACAAAAAATTAGCCAGGCAGGCGCCTGTAATCCCAGCTGCTCGGGAGGCTGAGGCAGAGAATTGCTTGAACCTGGGAGGCCTAAGTTGCAGTGAGCTGAGATTGCGCCATTGCACTCTAGCCTGGGCAACAGAGCGAGACTCCATCTCAAAAAATTTAAAAAAAAAGAGTAATCAGAAAAGTGAAGATTCACATTAGGTTATACTTTTGTGACAACAAAATCCATTTTTTATGCCAATGGATGGATAATATTAAAGAAGAATGTGAAAATAATAATAGGATATAACTGAAACTAATTAGTTTGATAATGAATTCTTTCCTACTTCTAATTTTGTTTTGTTTTGAAGTCACTACTTTGGGAAAGACCAGGTATTTTAAATAGTGTCTGTAGACCTGCATTTCTGGCTAGATTTTAATGTAGAATATATATTACACCTTTTTATTTAAAAAAAATTAACCCAAATTTTATTATCTTAGTTTAATGTAAGTGGAAATACATAACTTTGCACACAGACTTCAGAAAAATAATTGTTGGCAATAAAGATGTAGTCTATCTTCTAAAAGTTCTGCTTCTTGGACATATGCATTAAGAAATTACGGCAAGATAGTATAAGATTATTACTTTTGTGAGTACAGCAATTTCTGGACTATACAAACTAAACATATTTGAATTATAGGCTTGGTCACAAATACAATTTATTTTCTTGTTATTCATTTTAAAATATATTACAATTCCTGCCTAATTTTAGCATCTGAAAATTTGGAACATTATAGATTAAAAAGAAAAAGTAGTTTTTAATGGTATAGACTAGATCCGTTGTTAGTCTAAATTTTTCATTTTTTTTTTAATCAACTCCCCTATTCTGAGATAAATTTTTCAAAATTGAAATGAGTTGGTGTTAAGATTTTTCTGAAATAACTAGGAAAGTTGTGGCTTAACTGGAAAATAGAAAATTGTTAATTGTGTTTAATTGGCAAAATATTTAATACTTTAGCTCCTCAAATGTTTGATTACATTTTATAAACTGTTTACTAATCGTTAACATTAGTGGTTGGAATTTTGTCTTCAGAATCATAACTAGCAATGCCTGATTTCTGCCTGTATTGCCACTACGCGTTAAGTTGGAAAAACAGAAGAATATAATAGTGTACACATTCCATAATTAATATGCTTTAGCAGAGTCCCAAAGGAAGGGTGTATAAATTTGATTTCCAATGCGCGCGTGTGTGTGTGTATATATATATACTTTTTTAATTTCCAAAATTTATTCTGGCTTCTTTTCCTTTTTTTTTTTGAGATGAAATTTCACTGTCGCCCAGGCAGGAGTGCAGTGGTGCAATCTGGGCTCACTGCAACCTCCGCCTCCTGGGTTCAAGCCATTCTCCTACCTCAGCCTCCCAAGTAGCTGGGACTACAGGCACCCGCCACCATGCCCAGTTAATTTTTGCATTTTTAGTAGGGACGGAGTTTTACCATATTGTCCAGGCTGGTCTTGACCTCCTGACCTTATGATCCGCCTGCCTCAGCCTCCCAAAGTGCTGGGATTACAGGTTTGAGCCACCGCGCCCAGCCTTTGTTTTGCTTTTCTGTTCAGTGTATTCCAATCTTCAAAAATTAAAAATGATTAAACACATTATCTTTTTTATGTGACAAAGGGGATTACTTTTGATGAATTCTAAAAAATTTAATTATATTCTAATTTATCTCTTTAGGAAAAATGGAACATGGAAACTTTGTTTTACCATTCACAATATTTTTTAATATCTGAAAGCTAAAACAAAGAAAACAAAGCCAGTATCTCCCCATTCTTCAGGGTATTAATACATTTATATGAAGATGAAAGGGGATAGTTTTTTCTTTAACACAGTAATGACACAGAAGAATATATTTCCTGGTCTCTGTAGTAGATAATGGCAAAAGATATTAGCATTTATATGTATTACAAGCCTTATGTTAGTATTTTGGAAAGGAGAGTAACTGAATATAAATTGCTATGCAAATTTAGAAGATTTTTGGCAAAATTTGTGACTAATACTGAAGCCTCCAAGACCTTACAAATTTATTTATCCTTTAACAGTATATTCATTACATATTATTAATTCGGCACTATAGCAGGTGCCAGGCATTATCATGGGTGTAAGACACATGGTTTGCCTTCACAGAACTTACTGTTTAGCAGAGGAGACAAATATTCAATGAATAGGTACCCTAGTAGTTAGTAGCGATAAATGCTATGAAGGAAGAAACATAGAGTACTGTGAGAATGTAGTATTTTGAAATGTTTCTTTTGCAAAATTGTGCTTGATACCCGGAATAGTGTTTTTTTCCCTAAAATACTTAATATGCTGAACAGGTCAGTGTATCATCTGCCTAGTACACATAAGCAATAACAGTAAATGTTTAGTAATTTGAGCATAGTTATGTATGTTCATATATTTTTTATTCCTTCCTCTGTTTGCATTGCCAGTGTTTGATTTTGCTATTTCAAAGAAATGGCATTTTGTTAAGTGAAAATTTGAAGGTGCATTGGATCCTGCTAATTTGTTGGATTCTGCTAAATTGTAGCAGTACAATTCTCAAGTTTCGTAGTTAAGAGCATAACTCCACTAAATAAAAATATTTTTAATACAATAATATGGAATTAGAGTAACTCTCCTTTTTCCTGCTCAAAATTTGATTTGCTGAAGCTGCCTCCCGAAAATCATGTGTGTCGACTCTGTGGTCAGAATTTGCTCCGGACTCTCTTATGGCAGAATCAGGTCAGGTGACAGTATCAGGTAAAGGGAAATAAGAAACATATTGTGTACCTCCCTATCCCCCCGTTTTTTTCTTTTTTCTTTTCTTTTCTTTTTTTTTTTTTTTGAGACAGGGTCTTACTCTGTCACCCAGTCTGGAGTGCAACGGTGTGATCTTGGCTTACTGCAGCCTCTGCTTCCCCGGGTCCAAGTGATTTTCCTGCCTCAGCTTCCCGAGTAGCTGGGACTACAGTGTGCCAGCACACGTGGCTGATTTTTTTTTTTTTTTTTGTATTTTCAGTAGAGGCAGGGTTTCACCAGGTTAGCCAGGCTGGTCTCAAACTCCTGACTGACCTCCAGTGATCTGCCCATCTCGGTCTCCAGAAGTGCTGGGATCCGTATCCGGCGTCCCCCTTTTTTTCCCTTGAAAACATTCATTCAGGAAAAACAGTAACATGACCAGGCAAAGGGAAAGAACCTATGGAGATGCTGGGATCGTTGATGTACATACAAAGTTAATTGATTTTTGTAATGTTATAAAAATGAGCCTTTAAAATTGTGTGGTGGTAAAACAAAACTCAGGAAAGAGGGGAAAGAAATTACAAAAGTATAAGGACAAAATACAAAAGAGAAGAAAATAAGACTTAACATATTAGTAGTGATTGTTATAACTGTGAATTGAGTAAATTTCCCGAGTAAAAAAATTGAATGTCCCTGATTTAGACATAAAGTAAAAGGATAGCTTGTAAGGAATAGGTTTCATAATTTGAGAGTTGGTAGAGCATATAAGAATCCCTGTTGGTTCTTAAGAAACCTGATAAAGGAGAACATACATTAAACTAGGCAAAATACCAGTTTTAGGCAAGTTAGATAATGTACATTTGCTTTCCAGATGTATTGCCAAGTTTCTAACTGTAAGCTGATTTAAAAACACTTTTTTATAATGAAAGAAAATGTCTGAATTATAAGAGCACTCTGAGGAATACTTGAGGTGTGAGCGTAGCTCACTTTGCTTAAATACTGTCTTTCCAAGATGTGTTCTTATCACCCCTTTTAACTTTATTTTTTTGTATCTTGCTCTTGTTTACTGATTTTAGCATAAATTTTTGGTATGCTAAAATTGGGCTTGTATGAAAAAAATAATATGACCTATATGCATATAGTAGTCCATCAATAAATAACATAAATAGCATTCAAGATCAGTTTGTTAAATGGAATTAACTGATCTTGATCTGTCTTCTTCTTTTCTAGAAATATTAAAAGTTTGTCAGATATCCAGATTATACAGGTTGCTTGTGGTTACTATCATTCACTTGCACTTTCTAAAGGTAAGCATTAGTTTTTATTTTATTTCTCTTCAGTTTTATTACTTGGTACTTTTTTTATTGTGCATATAGTTCTCCAACTTCGTTCATCTTTCTCCAAGATTACCCTGGTTCTTGATTCTTTTTATTTCCATGTAACTTTTAGAATGAACTTGTCAGTCTGTATACACACACACATACACACACACACACACACACAGCTAGGAATTTGATTGGAATTTCATTGTCTCTATAAATCAATTAAGGATATTGAACGTTTCAATTCTAGAACACGGTATATTTGTCCATTTAAGTCTCCCTTTAATTTTTTCCATTAGCATTTTGTTTTACCTGGACAGGTTTTAAACACCTTCGATTAGACTTTCCCCTAGGTATTTGATTTTTTGTTGTGAATGGCGTCATTTTTTGTTTATTATGTAGACATGAAATTGATTTTTGTGTCTGTTTATTAAACTGTTAAAAACTCTTCATAGCTGCAACTGAAGAGGATTGCTTCCCCAGTCTCATTTAATCTCATAGATGAACTTTCTATGCATAGAAATAAAGAAGGCTAAACATCATATTTATTAGCTTTGTATGCATTCCTCTCTTACCAATTTAACTTACTAGTATTCTAGCTAAGGATTAGAATATGGGCTAGTAAAGAATCTGCCATATGTATGTTTTTTACCATTAAAATAAATAGGTTTGCTGGGTAAGGTGGCTCATGCCTATAATCCCGGCACTTTGGGAGGCCGAGATGGGGGAATCACCTGAGGTCAGGAGTTTGAGACCAGCCTGGCCAACATGGTGAAACCCTCACTCTACTAAAAATACAAAAAATTAGCCGGCGTGGTGGCACACACCTGTAGTCCCAGCTACTTGGGAGGCTGAGGCAGGAAAATTGCTTGAACCCAGGAGGTGGAGGTTGCAGTGAGCCAAGATTGCGCCACTACACTCCAGCCTGGGTGACACAGTGAGACTCTGTCTCAAAAAAACAAAAAGAAGAAATAGGTTCCATTTGCTCCGTTGTTACTATTTAGTGTTACTATTTAGTGAAGCCTACTACAAATAAAACACTAAGCTAGAATCATGGAGAAGCACCGATAAATTAAGAGACAGGTTTAGGGAGCATACAGTCTAGTGAAAGAGACAGATGTCCAAGTAAATAACTGTAGTTTGAGGCAGAAAAAAATATGTATTATTTCTGACAAGGTAAAAGTAAAATACTGTGATGATATAATTGTTTCTAATTGATATAATTGGTAACAGTAAGGAGGAGGGGATTAGTATTTGATGCAAGTCTTTAAAGATTTTTTTTTTAATTAATAATTGGAGAAATGCTGAGAAGGACAAGGAGAAACGTTGAGTGGCTAAGGGAGTTATGCTAGTGTAAAGGCATAGAGTTAAGAAAGTGGTGTATTTGACATGTAGTTTTATGTGGGTGTTGTGAGAGAATGGGAGACATACTCATACTTCAGTTTAGGCTGAAATAAAAAGAGAAATCTGTTATAAAGGGCCTTAAATGTCATATTAAGGAATTTGGACTTCTGTAGGCAGTTAGGAACATGGAATCTCTGTGTATGCTTTGTTGTTTTGCCAACTCCTCTTTTGATATTTTGGTAGGTGGATCTAACATAAATTTAAACTCAGAGGTTTTACTGAGGACAGTTTCATATTGACCTTTTTTTTTTGGCTTACTCAGCTTTATGCTGTAGGCAATATGTTATTCATTTGTTAATTTTTTTTTTTTTTTTTTGTGATGGAATCTCGCTCTGGCGCCCAGCCTGGAGTGCGGTAGTGCGATCTCGGCTCGCTGCAAGCTCCGCCTTCTGGGTTCACGCCATTCTCCTGCCTCAGCCTCCCGAGTAGCTGGGACTACAGGGGCCCGCCACCACGCCCTGCTAGTTTTTTGTATTTTTTTTTTTTTAGTAGAGACAGGGTTTCACCATGTTGGTCAGGATGGTCTCTATCTCCTGACCTCGTGATCCTCCCGCCTTGACCTCCCAAAGTGCTGGGATTACAGGCGTGAGCCACTGTGCCCGGCCACTAAACATTTTTTAGAGCCCTTAGTATGAACTAGGCATACTACAACATACAGTAATAAGCAGTATACTACTTACTAGCCCTCGTGATATAGTCATTCAAATAATGATATAGTTACATACTATGGTAAGGGCTATAAAGAAAAACTTTAGGGTATTTAGAACATACAGCAGAGGTACTAGACCTAATCTAGGAGATCAGGGAAGGAAGGCTCCTACTGGGAGAGAGTTGAAATGAACTGGACAAAGATGAGGGGAAGGTTTAGGTAGAGAGAACAGCAAGTGTGTGAGAAGTGGCCATTGGAGAATATAAAGGAAGGCAAGTATGGCTAGAGTATAGCGAGTGAGGGAAGAGACTGATATGAGAAGAGACTGGAAACATAGGTAGATCATACAGCATCTTATAGGCCTGGTTTAAAGTGTTTATCCCAAGAGCAATGAGAAAGCACTGAAATATATTTTTTGGGGTGAGCAATATTATCCAACCTGCATTTTTACAGTATCTCTATACATGTATACAAATGTCTGTTTATATGCACATAGGACATTTCTTGAAGGACTTACCAGTAAGTGGTGAGAGTGGTTGTCTCAGGATGGGTGTGGTGGCTCATGCCTGTAATCCCACCACTTTGGGAGGCTGAGGTGGGCGGGTCGCTAGGTCAGGAGTTCAAGACCAGCCTGTCCAACATGGTGAAACCCCATCTCTGCTAAGAATATTAAAAAAAAATTAGCCAGATGTGGTGGCACATGCCTGTAATCCCAGCTGCTCAGGAGGCTGAGGCAGGAGAATCACTTGAACCTGGGAGATGGAGGTTGCAACAAGCAAAGATTGCACCACTGCACTGCAACCTGGGCGACAGAGCAAGACTCCATCTCAAAAAAAAAAAAAAAAAAAAAGAGTGGCTGTCTCTTGAAAGAGGAACCAGGATTCAGATTTTTTTTGGAAGGAAGCTTACTTTTAAGTGTGTACTGTTTTGTAATTTCAATTAAAAAACTCAGTTATTAGTGTATCAGTTATTTAGTGCCAGTTGTTAGTTTAATAAAAGGATGTCTAAAGTTGCAAAATACGATGGCAGTATGGGAGCAAAGGTGACAGGCAGGGGAGGCTATTATAGGAATCAGTTAAGATGGTGAGGAATGGGTCTATTTGCCGTATTTTTCTTTAGAAAGAAAACTGTATATAAATTGGTGATATATGATAGACTGGATATCTGTGAAGTTAAAAAAAAAAAAAAAAAAGAGAGGAGTATTAAGGAAGACTCCCTAGGTTTATAATTGTAGCTACTGAGTCAGTTATGATGTTATGTACCAAAATGGGGAACACTGGAAAGAGGTCCAGGGAAGTAGGATGGGGGTAATGAATTCAGTTTGGGGCATCCTAAGTTAGAAGTTCCTTTGAAATTTCCAAGTATAGATGTCAGGTAAACAATGGGTTATGTGGGTTTTTTCCTCAGGAGAGGTTTGGGCTAGTGATAAAATTTTGAATGTGATCAGCAGATAGTTACTGAAGTTTGAGCTTGAATGAGTACCTCTTGGGAGAAACTACAGAATAAAAATGAGACTTGAGGAATATTAAAAGGAGACTGTTGAGGAGCATAAGGAAATGAGATTACTCCTTGTTATATGACTCACCTGTTCCTCTGTGTAGTCAATCAAACTTAAAGTATACTAATACTGAATGTTCTTCTAGGTAGTAGTATATGTTCATATAAGAAAAATAAGCATAATTGCTAAAAATAATATTTATATTATTTTGATGATAGGAAGAATGTCCCAAAATAATACTCTTTGTATGAAATTTTAAATGAAATGATTATTTTCAAATTAAATTTTTTGCATATAAGAAAAATGGTTAATTTTTCCGTTATTGTTTTACAGCAAGTGAAGTCTTCTGTTGGGGACAGAATAAATATGGCCAATTGGGTTTAGGTACTGACTGTAAAAAGCAAACTTCACCACAGCTGATTAAGTCTTTGCTTGGAATCCCTTTCATGCAAGTTGCAGCAGGAGGAGCCCATAGTTTTGTACTCACCCTTTCTGGAGCTATCTTTGGATGGGGACGCAACAAGTTTGGTCAGCTAGGTCTTAATGATGAAAATGGTAGGTTCTCATTATGTATAGTTTAAGTGTGTTTTTTAAAAGAGATGATCTTTTGAGATAGATCAGTGATTCTTAGTATAAGAGAGAAATGTATGTTCCCTGGTGTAGAGGTGGGGATAAGATGTTATTTAAAAATTCCATTTGAGGAATGCAGTGGGAAGACATAAAATATCCTTTTTTCATTAAAGAACTATAAAAAGTATATCTGGACAACATCTTTAGTATTGGATGTTTATTAAAAGACAGTTGAAAAACATTACTTCAAATTGTTAATCCACTGTTGGCCACTGTTAGTGGAAGGAAGCTGTAAAATTATTCTGGGGAAGTAACATGAAGTGTTAATCTTTGAGTTTTTCAAGGAAATATTTAAATGATTTGGATTAAATTAATCTTTGGTTGGGCTTCACTTTTAACATTGATGCTAAAGTCTTAAAAATAAACATTTTGAATTTGAAAAAATTAAAATTGAAACAAGTTGGGATCTTGGAACTTATTTTTCATGATTACATTGAGTTGAATGCCAGTATTTGACTTACAAAAGCTAATTTCTTATAGTTCAATATAATTGTAATGACTGAAATGGACAAAAGTGAGTTGTTAATCTGATAACGATTAGTAATGGCAAACAAAGAATTAAAGACTACCTTGTTTTTCCTAAGAAGAATATGTCATATTAGGATATCATGTATCTTTTCTGCTACAAAACAGCCTAAAGTACATTTTTTTTTCCAGGCTTTTAAGTAGGCTCCTGTTGGTATAACTATCATGAAGTGAATATAAAGAATGATGTGTATATGTGGAAAATTAGAAGCAGTTAAATAATTTTGAAATTCCTTGATTGCTGAGTCCTGTGTAGACTGGCATATTGGCTGTTTATAAAGCGCTTAACTCTTTAAGTCCCTCCTTTATCACAATAGTATGGATAGGCCTGGGAACCCGACTTAGGAAGCTTGTACTACAAAATCATTGAATCATAGTTAAAATTATTTACTCACAACTATCTACTGAGCTTGGGAAGCTGTAGAGGAAACACATCTAGATGAGTTTTAATTTTTAAAATATTATTAACATCTCTTGTTGGAATTTTCAGATAGGTATGTTCCTAATTTACTAAAGTCACTAAGATCTCAGAAAATAGTTTATATTTGTTGTGGAGAAGATCATACTGCTGCACTAACCAAGGTATTGTACTTTTAAAACTTCTTTATTATTGCTCATCATGGTTCTTTCATAATTAATGAATGTTCTCATGATATTTTCTTAAGTTTTAACTTGAGTATTATTGGTATTTCAAACATAATTTATCTGGGAAAAAAGACTTAGATTATTCTTGAAAATAATTTACCTAATTTTTCAACTTTGTTTTATGTTATAAAATGTGAATTGATACACTATTATATGTAATGATAGTATATTGCTGAATTTCTCAGCTTTATATGAAATACTGCTTAAGTCATACTTTGAATAAAATTATTCCATTTTAGTTCATTAGGCTTGCCATGATACATGTATCAAACCCATTTATATTGTGTAGCTCAGTCTAATTTGAATGTAGTTTCCATTTGGCTTATAAATACTTCATACAAGCAATAGAGGAGATGAATCTGTCTGTTATTCATAGGCCAAGTATTGTGCAAGCAGTTATAGTGAGCTTTGATCAGAGTTTTATCAGTGGCTTTAACTCTGACCTCTCACTGTCTTGGGTATGTGCCAATTAAGTATCAGTACTGTTTAGTTCTCGAGTGACTAGAAGTTAGATGAAAATGAAAGCATTCAATTAACCTTTACCAGAGGATTATTTATTGCAGTCATGTTAATGTAAAGGAATTTGCAAGTTTTTCATTGGTCAAGTTAGAAACTGGTTAAACTTCTTTATCTGTTTTGGTCTTACATAGTATATAAAATTGGTAAAAAGACATTAATGTCCAGGCATGGTGGCTCATGCCTGTAATCCCAGCGCTTCGGGAGGTTGAGGCAGGTGGGTCACCTGTGGTCAGGAGTTCAAGACCAGCCTGGCCAACTTGGTGAAGCCCTGTCTCTACTAAAAATACGAAAGTTAGCTAGGCATAGTGGCAGGCACCTATAATCCTTGCTACTCAGGAGGCTGAGGCAGGAGAATCAGTTGCACCCAGGAGGTGGAGTTTGCAGTGAGCTGAGATCACACCACAGCACTGCAGCCTGGGAGATAGAGTGAGACCTTGTTTCAAAAAAAAAGAGGCATTAACTTCTAATCAGGCTTTAAAATTCTGCATTATATTTCTACTTGGGAATCTTAGCAGGACAAGAATTATTCTTCATTATTGTCAAATATAATGAACTCAAGGCACTTTAAAAAATATAATGACCAATTATGAAAGTTAAAGTATTTTATATTACTTGCCTTTATTAAGGAAGGAATATTATACCTGCCAATCTTATTATTAGGTTGGTGCAAAAGTAATTTCGTTTTTTTGCCATTAATGGTAAAAACCACAGTTACTTTTGCACCAACCTAATATCATATTTTATTGATTTTGGCGTTCAGATTACAAATGTAATCACTGAAGTCTTGTTTATTCCTGTTGGCAAGTCTTACATTTTACTTGTCCTTTTTTGTTATTGGTATTTGGAAGAAATTTATCAAAATATAAAAAATACCATGTGTGATATAATTCCAAAAACTTAATTTTATGGCAGAAAGGCTAACAATGTTAATGCTTTTCAGATTCAGCCTTTCAGATAACCATTCATCCTAATGTTCTAGGATAAGTAACTTTTTGTGTCTATGTAGTTTTAAGAAATGCTAATTCTGTTACTCTTTTGTATTCCTCTGTCAGAAGATAGTAGCTAGTGACATTTGTTTATTGGAATTTTGGGTGTATATTATTTTTAACAAAATTAGATATTTGTAAATATCCCCAAAATAAAATACTTTATTTTCCCTCGATTTAAGTTAAAATACATGTTCTGTATCCGTATGTCTTGCTTTTCTGGAAGAATTTCTTGGAAATAGTAAATAGATTAAGATTGCTTTATGAAATAGTCTTCTGTACAAAACCTACACTAGGAAAACTGCATTAGGAAAGATTTTAAAACTAACTTTTAAAAACAGAATAAATGGAAAGACATGCCATGTTTATAGATATGAGGATACTTCCATAAAGATGTCACATTTTTTTTCAAGTTTATTTGCAGATGTATTATGTAAGTCACATACAAATACACATTTTGATTTAGCAGACCCACTTTTAGGAATCTACCCCAAAGATTTGAAATTATGTATGCACAAGACCATTTATTGTAGCATTTTAATAGCAAAAGACTAGGAGAAATCCAAATGTCTATGAGTTAAATTGTGGTACATCCCTGTAATGAAGTACAGTGAAGTGTAAAACAGAATGAGATACTTATGCTGTGGAATGATTTCTATGATATACTGCTAAGTGAAAAGAGCAAGGCGTATGGAACAGCTGTCTTTTTGTAAGAAAGGGACCGAAATATGAACATACATCATATGCCATGTATGTTTGTTTGTTTTTGTTTTTGTTTTTGAACAAAAACTCTGTCTCCCAGGCTGGGGTACAGTGGTATGATCTTGGCTCACTGCAACCTCCACCTCCCGGATTCAAGCGATTCTCATGCTTCAGCCTCCCATGTAGCTGGGATTATAGGCATGTGCCATCACACCTGGCTATTTTTTGTATTTTTTTTGTAGAGACGTGGTTTCATCATGTTTGCTAGGCTGGTCTTGAACTCCTGACCTTAAGTGATCCACCTGCCTTTGCCTCCCGGAGTGCTGGGATTACAGGTGTGAGCCACTGCACCTGGCCATGTATGTTTTTAAAAACACAATAATTTAAAATTAATAGCCAGAACAAATGTGCCTTGCCTTATAATTTTTTACTTCGGAATCTAGAAACTGTTACATGTAATTAAAAAGCAAAATTATGGCTTGGTGCAGTGGCTTACACCTGTAATCCCAGTGCTTTGGGAGGCCGAGACAGGTGGATCACGAGGTCAGGAGTTCGAGACCATCCTGGCCAACGTGGTGAAACCCTGTCTCTACTAAAAATACAAAAAATTAGGTGGGCGTGGTGGCAGATACCTGTAATCCCAGATACTCAGGAGGCTGAGGCAGGAGAATCGCTTGAACCTGGGAGGCGGAGGTTGCAGTGAGCCGAGACAGTGCCATTGTACTCCAGCCTAGGCAACCGTCTCAAAAAAAAAAAAGCAAAGTTTTATATATATATGTAAAAATTATATGTAAATTATATACATATTAGTCCTTAAAAATGGAAAACTAACAAGTTGGTGACACAACTACACAAGAAAGAATTATTTTAGGTGATTTTAAAATACAGCATTTTGCTGTACATCACTGGGGGAAATACGCTAAGGATAAACTGAATCCACAAAGAAATCTTAAACTGCATTCTTTTCCTTTTTTTTTTTTTTCTTCTTTTTTTTTGAGACAGAACCTCACTCTGTCACCCAGTCTAGAATACAATGGTGCGATCTTGGCCCACTGTAGCCTCCACCTCTTGGGTTCAAGTGATTCTCCTGCCTCAACCTCCTGAGTACCTGGGACTACAGGCATGCGTCACCACGCCCAGCTAATTTTCTGTATTTTTAGCAGAGATAGGGTTTCACCATGTTGGCTAGACTGGTCTCGAACTCCTGACCTCAAAAAATCCACCTGCCTTGGCCTCCCAAAATGCTAGGATTACAGGCGTGAGCCACTGTGCCTGGCCCTTAAACTGCATTCTGTAACTTTTTTTTTCCCTGAGATGGGGGTCTCACTCTGTTGCTCAAGTTGGAGTGCAGTGGCACAGTCATAGTGCACTGAAGCTATGACCAAATTCTTGGGCTCAAGCAGTCCTTCCACCTCAGTCTTCTGAGTAGCTAGAGCTACAGGCATGCACCACTGTGCCTGGCTGATTTTTTTTTTATTTTATTTTTTGTAGAGATGGTGTCTCGCTTTGTTGCCTAGGCTGGTCTGGTACTCCTGGTTTCAAGTGAGCCTCCCACCTCAGCCTCCCAAAATGCTGGGATTACAAGTGTGCATTCTGTAGTCTTACTGTTAGAAGTAAATTTGCTATTATCTTTTTTCCAATATGTTACATATACATAGGAGAAAGCAAAGAAGTAGTTATTTTACTGTGTTATAAACTATGATTTTCAACTTAAGAGAAAAGAGATAGGTGTAAAACTATAGGAATTAAGTTAAAACCTTGTGATCTTTACTTTGAATTGCAAGTGTTAGTATGAACTCTTTATTTTTCTCCAAGAATATGCTTTTTGTTTTGTTTTTGTTTTTGTTTTGCCATAACCACTGAAAGATCCTAGAAGTAATGAACCATGTATAATCTGGACACAATGATAATCCCTTGATTGTTATAGATTCTCCACTAAAAGGAACCAGGGCTGCTTAGAGAAGAGTCTGATCCCATGTCTGGGACAAAAAATATGTATAAGAATACTTTTGGGCATTTTGTGTTATAAAAAAGCAAAGATTACTGTGGTCCTGTCAGAAGAACAACCTGAAGGAGCTTTCACTGGATATGGAGAAGAAATAATGACTGCAAAAAATGGAAAACATCAGATCTATAAAAAAAATTCATGAGTTTGTAATGATCTTCTCTTCCCGCAAATCAATATAAGCAAAACTTATTGCTTACCTTGGGAAGTTGCTAGGACAACACTCATTTTTTTTTTTAACTGGTCAATAATGGGAAAGAATCAAGTATTCTGCCTTTCATTTGCAATTTGCATTTTAGGTAATTTAATAGTTAATGAGTCAAATTATTTATAGAAGAATTTCAGTTCATAACTGTAGGAAAAATAATAAAACTAGAAAAATCACCATTTTAGACTCCCTGATGAAATAATGGATCCAGGCAAAGACCATTAAGCCTAATGGGGATGTATCAGGCTGACATACTTTGACTTATTTTTATTTTTTTTTTATATATATATATATATATTTTTTTTTTTAAATTGAGATGGCATCTCACTGTGTTGCCAAGGCTGGAGTGCGGTGATGTGATCTTGGCTCACTGCAGGCCTCCGTCTCCTAGGTTCAAGTGATTCTTCTGCCACAGCCTCCCGAGTAGCTGGGATTACAGGCGCACACCACTATGCCCAGCTAATTTTTGTATTTTTAGTAGAGACGAAGTCTCGGCATTTTGGCCAGGCTAGTCTCAATCTCCTGACCTCAAATGATCCGCCCGCCTCAGCCTCCCAAAGTGCTGGGATTATAGACGTGAGCCACCGTGCCCCACCTGACTTACTTATTTTTAACTTCACTAACAAAGCAGACATATGCTTTGTGACATGATGCAATAAAATAATCAGGAAGATTTAAACATGGCTATTGATTTTGTGAATGTGATAATAGTATTATGGTTATATACTTTTATCTCTTAGAGATATATGCTGTTGAAGATACATACACATTTGTGGGTGAAATGATATGATGACCACAGTTTGCTTTAAAGTACTCAAGTGTTTTTTGTTTTGTTTGAAAATACCCCCAAAAGGGAAAGGGAGACACCAGTGAAACAAAATAACCAACCTTTTGCCAGTTATTGAAACTGAGTGATGGTTATATGGTGATTTACTATATTTTCTCTTTACCTTTGTGTATTTGCTTGAAGTTTTCTATGATAAAACAAGAAAAATGAATGTTCTCATATAACAGTATGTAATAATGCTATTAAATGATGAAAGCAGGATATAAAGTTGCATATATAGCTACAACTATGAAGAAAAGCAGTTGAACTGAAGAATACTAATTGTGATTGTGTTATCACAGATTTTTTTCCAATACAGAACTTCTAATTTAGTTATATGTTATATTTTTTTTGTTTGTTTGTTTGTTTTGTGACAGAGTCTCGGTTTGTTGCCCAGGTTGCAGTTGAGTGGCATGATCTTGGCCCATGGCAACCTGCGCCTCCTGGGTTCAAGCGATCCTTCTGCCTCAGCGTCCAAAGTAGATGGAACTACAGGCACCCACCACCACGCCTAACTAATTTTTTTTTTTTTTTTGAGATGGAGTCTTTCTCTGTCACCCAGGCTGGAGTGCAGTGGCGTAATCTTGGCTCACTGCAAACTCTGCCTCCTGGGTACAAGCAATTCTCCTGCCTCAGCCTCCCAAGTAGCTGGGACTCCAGGTCCGTGCCACCATGCCTGGCTAACTTTTTGTATTTTTAGCAGCGACGGGGTTTCACCTTGTTAGCCAGAATGGTCTCAATCTCCTGACCTCATGATCTGCCTGCCTCGGCCTCCCAAAGTACTGGGATTACAGGTGTGAGCCACCACGCCTGGCCCTAATTTTTGTATTTTTAGTAGAGACAGGGTTTTGCCATGTTGGCCAGGCTAGTCTCAAACTCTTGACCCCAAGTGACCTCAAGTGATCCGCTTTAGTTAAATGTTTTTATGAGGAGTTTTTTTTTAAATGACATCTGTATATTGTAGTAACTGTATGCTAAAAATCGCTGTAAGGCCACGCACGATGGCTCATGCCTATAATCTCAGCACTTTGGGAGGCCAAGGCAAGAGGATCGCTTGAGCCCAGGAGTTCGAGAACAGCCTGGGCAACACAGGAAAACCCCATCTCTACAAAAAAGTAAAAAAATAGTCAGACTTGGTGGTGCATGCCTGTACTCCCAGCTACTTAGGAGGCTGAGGTGGGAGGATCACCTGACTCCAGGAGGTTGAGGCTGCAGTGAGTTGTGATTATGCCACTGCACTCAAGCCTGGGTGATAGAGCAAGACCCTGTCTGAAAAAATAAATAAGTAAATAAAAATTGCTATATTTATGCACTCTGGTTACATGTACTCTTTTTGCAGCGCATCTATGTAAGGCAGTAACTACCTTGAAAAGTGAAGATACCATTTTTAGGTTTTGTGAAGTTTTGTATATGTACTTGGAATCCAGCAAGACAGTACAATGATAATGAAAGGCAATGCAAATAAATAATTATTTGTATCTCTTCAGTGTCTACTTTAAATATTTTATAATGGTGAAAACATCATTACCTGGAATTCTCATAGTTGTATGACATTTTACTTTGAAAGAGCCATCTATCTGTTAAATTATGAAGACAGTTCTTAGAAGAGAAAAACCTGAGTTTATATTAAAGATTTGGACTTATTTTTCTGGAGATCAATTATTTTCTTTATTATGCCTTCTAATGATAAGGGGTTTTGTCTTTTTTTAGGAAGGTGGAGTGTTTACTTTTGGAGCTGGAGGGTATGGTCAGTTGGGCCATAATTCTACCAGTCATGAAATAAACCCAAGGAAAGTTTTTGAACTTATGGGAAGCATTGTCACTCAGATTGCTTGTGGACGGTAAGGTGTTATATAAAAGAGCATTCTGGTCTCTAAACTGCAATTGTTTAGGGATTGCTTATTGAATTGTTTCAGGGATCCTAATAATCTGAGGAAACACGTTCTCCCTCCAAATACCTATTTTGCCACTGAGGAGTCATAGTAACAGGAGAAACATCTTTTTTACTGTTATTTTATTTATCTTTACTTGAACAGATTTAGCTGAGGCAAGATGTTAATAAGGTATATGTAATATTATATTTATTGTATTTGATATTGCACTTGAAAGGCTTCTTTCTTTCTTTCTGTTTTCCACGTTTTTTTCTTTTCTTTTCTTTTTTGGGTGATAGAGTCTTACTATGTCACCCAGGCTGGAGTGCAGTGCCACAATTGTGGCTTATTGCAGCCTCAACCTCCTATGCTCAAGTGATCCTCTTGCCTCAGCCTTTTGAGTGACTGGGACTACAGGAATGCACTACCATGCCCAGCTAATTTTATTTTTTTAATTTTTAGAAGCAACAAGGTCTCATTATGTTGCCTAGGCTTACCTTTTTTCCTTAAAGGGTGAGGAGATTGACGAGTTAATTAAGACAGAATTAATGTGATGAAAGTTTGATTGGTATAATTAAACCAATTATTTCCTAATTCTCCTTATTCTGAGTTCTTGGGAGTAAACAGAAGAGTCTTTGGCATTGAGCTTCATCTATTGATTCTTAGGTCTTGGGAATAAATAGAGGAGTCTTTGAGTTGAACTTCATCTTTGGGGGAACTAAATTGAGCGTACTCCCAAGTAACAAAATGTACCTTTTTTGACCACTTAATTTAATTTTGATCAGCTTGCTTAATGTTTTTCTATCTTGTATGAATATCTATACAATGGTTTAGTTTTATCAACTATTAGCTTCAAATGCATGTAATCACACTGTAAGTATTCTTTGGTGATTCTTTTTTTCCTCTTTAATGGTATCCTGTAGTTCCCCTAGGCTCTCTACATTTTTTTAAGATCTCTTTCTGTTCCACAGACTCAATAATTTCAATTGTCCTATCTTTATATTTGCTGATTCTTCTTCTGCTTTCTGAAATCTGCCTTCAGATCTCTTTAGTGTGTTTTTTATTTCAGATATTGTACTTTCCAACTCCAGAATTTTTTTTTTTAGTTTTTCTTTTTGATTGGTATTTCCATTTTGTTCATAATTTTTTTTTCTTTTTACACGTCTTACTCTAGTTATTTGAGCATCTTTAGGATGTTTGATTTAGTCTTTGTTTTTTAGGTCTGCCATCTGACCTTTCTCAGGGGTAGTTTCTATTGTTGGTTTATATTTTCTTTGAATGGGCCACCCTTGCCTGCTACTTACTACATAGTAACAGGAGAAACATCTTTTCTCCTTGTGATGTTTTTTGAAAACTGGATATTTAACTCTAGTAATGTGGTAACTGGAAATCAGATTCTCCCCCTTCGCCAGAGTTTGCTGATTTCTGGTTTTTGATTATTGTAGGCTGTCTCTGTGTCAGGAGTCACCCTGAGGTATAAAAATGAGGTCTTTGCAGATCTTTTCTTAGCCTCTACCTTTCCCTGCTAATGCACAGTGACTTTCTAAATTCACCCATAAATGTGGTTGCTTTTTAATGTTCTAGACCTTAAATGCCTGGTTCCCCAAAGAAATAAAGAAAAAAATGAAAGGTGGGGGCGAAAGGAGAGTGGAAGAAAGAAAGAGAAAGGCATCAGCCCTTTGAATTCCTTGGAAGTCTCTTTAGCCAGAATGGGAGAGTGTACAACAGTGATTGCCTGCCTTTCTGCACCTTGACGATCAGAAGCACCAATTAGTGATCAGGGCACCAGTTCCTAAAAGGGACAAAGTCCTTTTTGTCCACCCTGGCTTCTACAAGTTGCGTACAAGCTGCTCCTGAAACCTGTTCTTGGCTCCCTTACACAGGAGTAAGGAATGGGTAACTGCTACCATGCTATGATCTGAAATTGAAATTAACCAGAGTTTGCCATCCACCTCTTCTCTTGGAAATAACAAACCTGTGCATAGACTCCAGAGTTGCAAAATGGTTCTGTAGGACAGATTCTGCCAGTGTAATTGTTGTCCAGGTGGGAAACAGATTCTTGGTGCTTCTTATTCCACGATTTTCCAAGAATCCCCTTGTCTAGCTCCATTTTTGAAAATCCTTCACCCTCCTACTGTATGGTGTCACTGTTGCAATAAGTTGGTATATGTACATGGATCTCTTTCTATGATCTCTACTTTTTCAATCTATATGCCTGCACCTGTGCCACTTAAACACTATATAGACACCATAATAACTTCTTCTGTTTGGGGTAAAGTGACTCTTTGTTATTCTTCTGTTCTTTAAGAATGCGTTGGCTGGATTGGGTGCGGTGGCTCACGCCTGTAATTCCAGCACTTTGGGAGGCTGAGGCGGGTGGATCACCTGAGGTCGGGAGTTCGAGACCAGCCTGACCAACATGGTGAAACACCGTCTCTACTAAAAATACAAAATTAGCCGAGTGTGTTGGCACATGCCTGTAATCCCAGCTACTCAAGAGACTGAGGCAGGAGAATCGCTGGAACCCGGGAGGCGGAGGTTGCAGTGAGCCAAGATCGCGCCATTGCGCTCCAGCCTGGGCAACAAGAGCAAAACTCCGTCTCAAAAAGAAAATAAATAAAGAATGCTTTGGCTGATGATGACCTTTATTACTTTCATATAAATTTTCGCATAGGTCTGTCAAGTTCTCTCAAAGAAAAAAAAAAGCCTTGTGGGATTTTGATTGGCAATGCGCATTGAATCTCTATGTTAATTTAGGGAAAAGTTGTTGTCTTTATAATACTAACTTTTCTAATAATCAACTTCCAAACTTCTTTAATGTCTTATAATAAAGTGTTTTAAAATTTTCATCATAGAGGTCTTGTATATCTTTTCGCAGGTTCCTAGGTTCGTCTTTAATGGTATTATATTTTTATTTCCACTTTCTGAGGAATCACTGGCATGTAGAAATAGTTGATATTTACATATTGATTTTAAATACAGCCACCTTGCTAAACTCTTAATAAGTTACTCATGTACATAGTCATATCATCTGTGAGTCAATTCAGTTCTGTTTAGTTATTTCTGTTATTTATACTTAATGTGTTTATATAATTGTCTTAATGTGCTGGTTAGGACACCATTATAATGTTTACTGTAAACATGTTTCCTTTCTGCGGGAAAACTTTCAGTATTTCACAGTTAAGGATAATGTTTGCTGTAAAGATTTTTGTAGATAACCTCTATCAGACTAAGTAATTTACCTTTTATTCCTAGTTTTTTTTTTATTGTGAATGGATGTTAAGTTTTTAATGTTATTTTTTCTGTATCGAAATGATTTATGATTTTTTTTCCTTTAATCTGTTAATGTGGCATATTGATGGATTTTTTTTCTAGTTCACAGCTTTGTTTTTCTGGAATAACTTCAGTTTGGTCAAGTATTATCCTTTTTATTTAGTGCTGGGCTTGATTTGTGAATATTCTGTTTACTATTATTTATATTTCTGTTTATCAGTGAACTTGATCTATAATTTTTTTCTTATTATTCTTTTCACCAGATTTTATTATGAAGGTTTTCTAGTCTGATAAAATAACATTGAGGAAAGTACTTTTGTTTTCTAATTCTTGGAAATAGAACAGCTTGAAATGATGGTAGAACTTGTCATTAAAGCCATTCGTGCCTAGCATTTTATTTTTTAGAATTTAAAAAACATTCTTCAATCTATTTAGTGGCTATGAGATAACTTTTATTACTTCTTGAGTCAGTTATGTGAACGTTAATTTTTTTCTAAGAATTTTTTTTCATTTTGCTTAAGTTTAAACTTATAGACATAGGCCAGGCATGGTGGCTCACACCTGTAATCCCAGCACTTTGGGAGGCCGAGGCTGGCGGATCACCTGAGGTTAGGGGTTCATGACCAGCTTGGCCAACGTGGCGAAAAAACCCCGTCTCTACTAAAAATAGAAAAATTAGCTGGGCGTGCTGGCACGTACCTGTAATCCCAGCTACTGGGGAGGCTTATGAGACAGGAGAATCGCTTGATCCCAGGAGGCGGAAGTTGCAGTGAGCTGAGATCGCGCCACTGCACTCCAGCCTGGGCAACAGAGCAAAAATACTGTCTCAAAAAATAAATAAACTTATTTACATAAAACTTATAATGTCTGTATTGGTCTCTTGTGCACAAACAACATGTCAGTGACATATAATAGTAAATGTTTATTTCTTACTTTGTGGTTCAGTAAAGTGGTTCATCCTTGGGCCTTGGGCTATCTGGAGCAGCTTTTATTTAGCCTAGAGATTGACTGGGGCAGTTCTGTTTCAGGCTGCCTCTTCACTGGGTGACTTGGTTCAGGCTGTGTTTCAGCTCAGGTGGCTTTGTTACATATCTCATTCTTGGGACTATACCAGAGGAGCAGTGGGCTGCCTCTGGGTATTCTTCTGATGGAGACAAATACACAAGAAGGCAAACTCAACTGTGCATTACATTTCAGGCCTTCTGCTTGCATCACATTAACTGAAATCTCGTTGACCAAAAGCAAACTATATGGCCAAACCTAAAGTTAAGGTATGGGAAACATAATATACAGCCCAACCACCATCAGGCTATAATGGGAATATGAGTGCTTAATACTACAGGGTGATGAATTTAAATCATTTTTTTAGGTGACATGTTTTGTTAGTCCTTTGTGAAATATCACAAATGATTTAATGTTATCCAGTTTTGTAATTCTTAATAGCCAAAATGTACATGATCTGAATAGTTATTCTTAGCTCTGTAAACCAGTTCTTTTCAGCAATTTTATTCATGTAACTGTTGGATCTGGGGTAAAATTTCGACTATTGAGTGAGATCTAAGGACTTAACCTAAACAGGAAATGTAAGTAGATATCTGGTATTTTGATCAGTTTGACTTCCAAGTAGTCAGTACTATAAGAAGTATGTATTATTGGGCCAGGCGCAGTGAGTGGCTCAAGCCTGTAATCCCAGCACTTTGGGAGGCCAAGGCGGGCAGATCACAAGGTCAAGAGATTGAGACCATCCTGACCAACATGGTGAAACTCCGTTTCTACTAAAAATACAAAAATTAGCTGGGCATGGTGACACATGCCTGCAGTCTCAGCTAGTCGGGAGGTTGAGGCAGGAGACTAACTTGAACCCAGGAGGCGGAGGTTGCAGTGAACCGAGATCATGCCAGTGCACTCCAGCCTGGCAACAGAGTGAGACTCCTTCTCAAAAATAAATAAATAATAAAATTTTAAAGAAAGACGTATGTATTATTTCCTTACTCAATAATTGTCAAAAACCTCCTGAACAAAGCAGTCAGGATTACCAAAATGTCAGTGCATCAGTAGATGATCCAAAAGAAAAAAGTTTACATTCTAGTAGTATAATAAAGTGCTTTCGAGCTCTTACATCAAATCTAGAGCTTAAGGTAGTTCTGTTCATTCAGTGACTCTGAACCCCGCTTTATACTATAATCACACACATATATATGTACATATATTTTTGAGATATATGTACATATATCTTGCTCTGTTGCCCAGGCTGGAGTGCAGTGGCACAATCTTGGCTCACTGCCACCTCTGCCTCCCAGGTTCAAGCAATCCTCCTGCCTCAGCCTCCTGAGTAGGTGGGACTAGTATTGCAGTAATTTTTAAACTATTAATATATTCCTTTGAAGATGGCTGCTTCCTGAGGGAGAGTAGTAATCCGGCAGCGTAGCTAACTTGAAAACTCTTTTGAATCAAAACCCCTTTAAAATAACATATGTGAGTTTGCCAGGATGTAAAGAGAACTCCCCCTGGCAAAAACAATAATTATTTAGCTAATAGTTCTTTGTTTTAGTAATTTTGGCCGGGCTTAGCTGGGCTGCTCTCATCTTAGCTGGTTTAGATGATCAGTTGATGATCTGGCTAGGAGCTGGGAGTCTAGGATGGCCTTAGCTGGGGCAGTTTGTCTCTGTTCCAGATTGTAGATCATCCTTTAGCTGCTAACCGTGGTTTATTCTTATGATGGTAGAGCAGAATTCCTAAAGATAGTTAGGGAAAGAGTGTATAAGGCCGCTAGGTTTTGAAGTTGATCTGTTTAGTGACATGAGCTAATTAATACATTACCCAGATTGGCAAGTTCTTTCAGGGTAGCTCCAAAGTCAATTTAAACTAACAGCTTTGGTTTTCCAATTTCTTTGTTTTTGCCAGCAGTTGTTCCCAGCAACACTGGAAATCTCTTTCTCCATGTCTTAAATCCAAGTCCTAATCTATAGCTTGCTTTGGCCAGCAGAAACGACAGTGTCTGTGTTCTGAGCCTGTGCCAAAGCAAGCTATAGATTAGGACTTGGAATTCTGCTCTACCATTATAAGAATAAACCACTGCAATGGTCATATTGCATAAGATACGGGTATGGGGAGAGGGATAATTTCAGCCACTTTTATGAACAGTATGCCACAAATGGCAAAGAGTAGTTTAGGGCAAGAGATGAGATCTAAGACCTGATAGAAACAAGGGTGAGACCTGGAGATGCCATGTCCTCTCAATAAAACCATCTAATGGATAGGGTACACAATGAAATACTTCCGTGCTTGCAATAAGGAGGCTTTTTCTGAGGAGTTGGATAGGTTTACTGAGAGTGGATTGGTGGGCCATCCTTAGCTTCAGTTCTGTGATTTCTTAGGTTTTCTTTCACTATTGTGCCTCCAGAGGAGTTTTGGTGCATACATATAGAGATTATTTTCCTCAGAAGAAAGGAAACGTTGTTTCTGTCATGCATAAGTGTGTATAACAATCTTCTGATTGGTACTAGGTTACTTCCCATTTCTTAGCCTAAAACTTCTTGGTGATGCCCAAATGGAGGACTTTCGTAGACCACAGCTGTGGACTAGAACTTGGCAAGGGGAGTAGTGGGGACTTCCTTGAACAACATAGTTAGATGCTACTCTGGTGCTGAATCATCTATCGTAAGGGATTTCAGTATAGACCTGGGCCATTCAAAATTTAAACATTAGTGGAAATTTTCTGGACCATGCTCATGCAGCCTGCGTGATGCAGAATTCATTCTGTAGATTAAGGCTGTTAACGAATATTTATACAGAAGCTTTGGAACTACAATTGGTTTTGTTAATTTATTTTTTGAAAAAAGATACCTCTTAATATTTTCTCTGCTTTTGTCTTTGTAAATTGTTGGAAAGTAAAATTAAGCCTGAGGTTTTCTATCATTTTACTCTAGGCAGCACACTTCTGCTTTTGTTCCTTCATCAGGACGAATTTACTCTTTTGGGCTTGGTGGTAATGGGCAGCTGGGAACCGGTTCAACAAGCAACAGAAAAAGTCCCTTTACTGTAAAAGGAAATTGGTACCCTTATAATGGGCAATGTCTACCAGATACTGGTAAGTTATGTTATATTAAAGCTTTCCTTCATATATTAAAGTTCGTGTTAAAATGTTGCTCTTAAGTCATGAAGATTTCTGCGAAAGAGTTCCAAGATATATTAAGTGAAAACAGCAAAATACAGAACAATGTATATGGTTGTTTGATTTGCTTATATTTACTTGTAAGTGCATAAGGAAATTCTGGATAAGTAAAAGTTACTTACAGTGAGTGGGTCATGTGGGAACTAGGAGATGGCTAGATACCAGTGGGAGGGATTTTTGTTTGTTTTCTATTTTAAATTGTGGTAAAATATGCACAATGTAAAATTTACAGACTTAACCATTTTTTAATTAGCATTAAGTATATTCACGTTATTATGTAACCAATCTCTAGAACTCTTTTCATCTTGAGGAACTAAAACTGTATATGCATTAAACAGCAACTCTCCATTCCCTTCTCTTCCTAGTGCCTGGCAACCTCTATTCTACTTTCTGTCTCTATGGATTTGACTTAACACTAGGCTAGGTACCTCAAAGGAGTGAAATCGTATAGTAGTGTTTCTTTTTGTGACTCACTTATTTCACTAAGCATAATGTCCTCAAGGTTCATCTATGTTGTAGCACGTGTTAGAATTTCCTTCCTTTTTAAGCTGTATAATTCAGGCATACCTTGGAGATATTGTGGACTCAGTTCCAAACCACTGCAATGAAGCAAATACTGCAATGAAGCAAATATCGTAATAAAGCAAATCACAAAATTTTCGGTATCCTAGTGCATATAAAAGTTATATTTATACTATATTGTAGTCTACTAAGTGTGCAATAATGACATTATGTCTTAAAAGACTATGTATATGCTTTAGTTTAAAAACATACTTTATTGCTTAATGCTGACACAGAGATGTGAAGTGAGCACATGCTGTTGGAAAAATGATGCTGATAGACTTGTTCTATGCAGGGTTGCCCCGAACCTTCAATTTGTAAAAATCACAGTATCTGAGAAGCACAGTAAAGCAAAGCACAATAAAATGAGGCATGCCCGTGTTCTTATTATATGAATGTGGTTTGTGGCACCCAAAACAATTGCAATAGTAACATCAAAGATCACTGACCATAGATCACCATAAAAGAATGATAATGAAAAATATTGAAATATTGCAAGAATTGCTAAAGCTCATAAGCTTTACTGAATTTTTGATATTGAATTTTTACAAATTGAAGGTTTTTGACAACACTGCACTGAGCAAGTCTATTGGCACCATTTTTCCAACAGCATATATACTCACTTTGTGTCTTTATGTCACATTTTGGTAATTCTTAACAATATTTCAAAACTTTTATGTTGTTACTAGATCTGTAATGGTGATCTGTGATCAGTGATCATTAATGTAATTGTTTTGGGGTGCCATGAACCTTACCTATATAAGACAACAAACTTAATTGATAAATGTGTATGTTCTGACTGCTCCACCAGCTGGCCATTCCCATCTGTCTCCTTTCCTTGGGCTTTCCTGCTCCTTGAGGCACAACAGTGTTGAAATTAGGCCAGTTAATAACCCTACAATGGCCTCTAAGTATATAAGTGAAAAAAAGAGTCACACATCTCTCACTTTAAATCAAAAGCTAGAAAGGATTATGCTTAGTGAAGAAGGCATGTCAAAAGCCGAGATAGACTGAAAGCAAGGCTTCTTGTGCCAGTTATCCAAGTTGTTAATGCAATTTGAAGGAAATTAAAAGTGCTGCTCTGGTGAATACATGAATGGTAAGAAAGTGAAAAACAGCCTTATTGCTGATATGGAGAAAATTTTAGTAGTCTGAATAGAAAATCAAACGCGCCACAACATTAGGATCAGCCAAAGTCTAATCCAGACCAAGATTCTAACTCTCTCCAAGTCTCTGAAGGCTGCGAGAGGTAAGGAAGCTGCAGAAGAAAAGCTTGAAGCTAGCAAAGATTAGTTCATGAAGTTTAAGGAAAGAAGCCATCTCCATAACATAAAAGTCCTGATGTAACTTGTACAGCAAGTTATCTAGCATGTCTAGCTGAGGTAATTGATGAAAGTGGGTACACTCAACAACAGATTTTCAATGTAAACAAAACAGCTTTCTATTGGAAGGAAATGTCCTCTACAACTTTTCTTTTATAGCTAAGAGAAGTAGTCAATGCCTGACTTCAAAGGACAGGCTGACTGTCTTTTAGGGTCTAATGCATCTAGTGACTTTAGGTTAAAGCTAGTGCTTGTTTACCATTCTGAAAATGCCAGGGCCCTCAGGAATTATGCCAAATCTACTCTGCCTTTGTTCTATAAATGGAACAACAAAGCCTGGATGACAGCTCATCTGTTTACAGCATGGCATACTGAATACATTAATATGGACTTAAGCCCACTGTTGAGACCCACTGCTGAGTAAAAAGATTGCTTTCAAAATATTGCTGCTTATTGACAATGCACTTGGTCACATCAGAGCTCAGATGGAGATATACATGGAGATTAATGTTTTCATGCCTGCTATTACAATATCCATTCTGCTGCCTTAGGAATAAGGAGTAATTTTGACTTTCAAGTTTTATTATTTAAGAAATACATTTCATAAGACTGTAGTTACCATATATAGTGATTCCTCTGATGGTTCTGGGCAACGTAAATTGAAAACCTTCAAAGAATTCACCATTCCAGTTACTAAGAACATTTGTGAAGTGAGAGGATTGCTTGAAGCCAGGAGTTTGAGACCAACCTGGGCAACATAGTGAGACACTGTCTCTACAAAAAATAATTTTAAAATGCCAGGTGTGGTTGCACATGCTACTTGGGAGGCTTAGGCAAGAGGATTGCTTGAGCTTAGGAGTTGAAGTTTTACAGTGAGCTATGATCATACTAGTACACTCCAGCCTGGGTGACAGAGCAAGACCCTGTCTTTGATTCGTGGGAGGAAGTCAAAATATCAACAATAACAGTTTAGAAGAATTTTATTCCAACCTTCATGGAAGACTGAGGGGCTCAAGACTTCATTCGAAGAACTTAACTATAGATATGGTAGACATAACAAGAGAACTAGAACTAAAGCCTGAAAATGTGACTGAATTGCTGCAATCTTACGATAAAAAATACCCCTCATCCAATCCCAGGACATCTCAAAGCTCTGCAGAAAGAACTTCAGCAATTTGCCAAGCTCCTGAAGCAGAAGAGGATCACCCTGGGATATACACAGGCCTGTATGGGGCTTACCCTGGGGGTTCTATTTGGGTAGGTGTTCAGCCCAACAACCATCTGCCTCTTTGAGGCTCAGCAGCTTAGCTTCAAGAACATGAGTAAGCGGCAGCCCTTGCTGCAGAAGTGGGTGGAGGAAGCTGACAACAATGAAAATATTCAGGAGATGCAAAGCAGAAACTCTCGTGCAGGCCTGAAAGAGAAAGCGAACCAGTATTGAGAACCTGGAGAATTTGTTCCTGCAGCGCCCGGAACCCACACTGCAGCAGATCAGTCACATCGCCCAGCAGCTTGGGCTCTAGATGGATGTGATCTGAGTGTGGTTCTGTAACTGGTGCCAGAAGGGCAAGTGATCAAGCAGTGATTATGCACCATGAGAGGATTTTGAGGCTGCTGGGTCTCCTTTCTCAGGGGCATCAGTGTCCTTTCCTCTGGCCTCAGGGCCCCATTTTGATACCCCAGGCTATGGGAGCCCTCATTGCACTGCACTGCACTGTATTCCTCATTCCCTTTCCTTGAGGGGGAAGCCTTTCCCCCTGTTTCCATTGCCACTCTGGGCTCTCCCATGCATTCAAACTGAGGTGCTTGCCCTTCTAGGAATGGGGTACAGGGAGACGGGGGAAGTTAGGGAAAGAGAACCCGGAGTCTGGGCAAGGACTTTTGGGATTAAGTTCTTCATTCAGTAAGGAGGGAATTGGGAACATAAAGGGTGGGGGCTGGGGAGTTTGGGGCAACTGGTTGGAGGGAAGGTGAAATTCAATGATGCTCTTGATTTTAATCTCCATATCATGTATCACTTTTTTCTTAAAGAAGCCTGGGATACAGTAGGTAGAGAGAGAAAAAAAAGAAAAATACTCCTCATCCATTTGTGTTTTATGGATGAGCAAAGAACGTGTTTTCTTGAGATGGAACCTACTGCTGGTGAAGATGCTATGAACATTATAGAAATGACAACAAAGTATTTAGAATATTCCATAAACTTAGTTGACAAATCTGCAGCAGAGGTTGAGAGGCTTGACTTTACTTTTGAAAGTAGTTCCATGGGTAAAATGCTATCACACAGCATCTGCTGGTATAGAGAAATCTTTTATGAAAAGAAGTCAATCAGTGTAACAAACTTTGTTGCTGTGTTAAGAAGTCAATCAATGTAGCAAACTTTGTTGCTGTCTTAAGAAATTGCCACAGCTACCCCAGCCTTCAGCAGTCAACACCGTGATCAACACTGACACCATCAACACTGACACTGAGGCGAGACCCTCCATCAACAAAAAGATGAAGACTTGCTGAGCCTCAATTGATTATTAGCATTTTTTAGCAGTAAAGTGATTTTAAATTAAGGTATATGGTTTTTTTTTTTTAAAGATACAATGCTATTGCACACTTAATAGACTACAGTATATTGGCCTGGGCACAGTGGCTCATGCCTGTAATACCAGTGCTTTGGAAAGCCAAGGCAAGAGAATCACTTGAGGCCAGGAGTTTGGGACCAGCTGAGGCCACATAGACCCTCGTCTCTATCAAAGAAAAAAAAAGAAAAACCAACTGTGTCAGTGGACTATGGTATCATGTAAACATCCTTTTTTTCTTTTTTTTTTTTTTTTTTTTAATGAGACAGAGTCTTGCTCTGTCACCCAGGCTGGAAGTGCAGTGGTGCAATCTCGGTTTACTGCAACCTCCACCTCATGGGTTCAAGTGATTCTCATGGCTTAGTCACCCTAATAGCTAGGATTTCAGGTACGTACCACCACATCTGGCTACATTTTTTAGTATTTTTAGTAGAGACAGGGTTTCAACATGTTGGCCAGTCTGGTCTCAAACTTCTGGCCTTATGTGATCTGCCCACCTTGGCCTCCTAAAGTGCTGGGATTACAAGCGTGAACCACTGCACCCAGCTTAGTATAAACATACTTTTATGTGCACTATGAAACCAAAAATTTGTGTGACTTGCATTATTGCGATATTTGCTTTATTGCAGTTGTCTGGAACCAAACCCTAAATACCTTTGAGGTGTGGTTTATCTATTCATATGTCAGTGGACAATTGGGTTGTTTCCACCTTTTGGCTGTTGTGAATAATGCTGCTATGGATATAGGTGTACAGGTGTCTCTTTGAGATCCTGCTTTCAGTTCTTTTTGGTATATACAGGAGGTAATTATTTTCTATTTTTTAAGAATTTGAACTCTTTGAATCTACTGCTTATTAAAAATATTTAAAAATTTTGACCCAGAAGTGGACTCAGCACATAAGGATCATTTTCCACATTCATATGATTACATCTCCAACCAGTCAGCAGCACCCATTCTCCTGCCTGCCAAACTATCCTTGAAAAACCCTAGCCTCCAAATTTCTGGGGGGACTGATTTGAGTAATAAAACTCAAGTCTCCTATTTAAAAACAACAAAAAATTTTTTAACTAGAAGGGAAGCTGCTGCCCTATAGGCAGAAGACCCAGGCCTAACAGGATTTATCACTTGCTGAATAAAGAGCCCTTGGGCTTTGAATAAACATCAACAATAGACAGGAATTAGTCTCCACGTGCCTTGGGTGAGACCCAGTACTGTCAGGCGTGAGCCAGCACAGTCTTAGCAGTGGTGGCCATGAGAGTGCTTGCATCACCTCTACCCCAACTCTTAAGAATCTCAGCACAGAGAGAGAGAGAGAGAGAGGGAAACTTCATTTGTTTGAGGGAGAGTAAGGGAGAAGAATAAGAGACTCTGCCTAGTAATCCAGGGAATTCTCCGAGATCTTACCCAGGTTCACCAAGGCAGTACCTCTATGAGTTGGCAAGAGTCACAGTTTTGCTGGGCGTGGTGGTGTGTACATGTAGTCCCACCTACTTAGGAAGCTGAGACAGGAGGATCACTTGGACTCAGGAGCTCTGGGCTGTAATGTGCTCTGCTGATTGGGTGTTCAAACTAAGTTTGACATTAATATAGTGACTTTCTGGGAGTGGGGGGCCACCAGGTTGCCTAAGGAGGGGTGAACTGGCTCAGGTTGGAAATGGAGCAGGTCAAAACTCCCATGCTGATCAGTAGTGGGATTGTGCCTGTGAATAGCCACTGCACTCCAGCCTGGGCAACCATAGTGAGACTCTGTCTCTTTAAAAAAAAAAATTTGTGTTACTGGGCTTGGAGTGTTCACTAATGCAGATGGCTGCAGTGACTGAAGAATTGAGATAGTTACACTCAATTCCTTTTGAATACTTGGAATGCCTTCCCAAGAAGTTCAGATACAAACAAGTACAGACTGCAAAGAATAGAATAAATACCTAACTCTTCAATGCTTAGACATCGACAAAAATTTAGAAGCATCAAGACGATCCAGGAAAACATGACCTCACCAAACCAATGAAATAAGGGACTAGTGACCAAACATGAAGAGACAAAGCTATGTGACTTTTCAGAGATTCAGAACAACTGTTTTGAGAAATCTCAACTAAACTGAAGATAAACAGAGAAGTTCAGAATCCTATCAGATAAATTTAACAGAGATTGAAACAATGGTAAAATATCAAAGAGAAATTCTGGAGTTAGAAATTTAATTGACAGCCTGGAGAATGCATCAGAGGCTCTCAACAGCAGAATTGATCAAGCAGAAGAAAGAATTAGCATGAAGACATGCTATATGAAAATATACAGAGTTGACAAAAGACATGAGTGAAATACTCCCACAGGATCTAGAAAATAGCCTCAAAAGGGCAATTCTAAGGGTTACTGGCCTTAAAGAGGAGGTAGAAGGAGAGATAGGGATAGAAAGTTTATTTAAAAGCTAATAATTAGACCTTTTCAATCCTAAAGAAAAATCAGTATTCAAGTGCAAGGTTATAGAACACCAAGCGGATTTAACCCAAATAAGACTATCTCAAGACATTTGATAATCAAACTAAAACTCCCAAAGGTCAGGGATAAAGAAAGGATCTCAAAAGCAGCAAGAGAAAAGAAACAGCATACAATAGGGCTCTAGTACATCTAGCAGCAGACTTCCCAGTGGAAACCTTACAGAATAGGAGAGAATGGCATGACATACTTAAAGTGCTAAAGGAAAATAACGTTTATCCCAGAATATTATATCCAGTGAAAATATCCTTCAGATGTGAAGGAGAGTAAAGACTATCCCAGACAAAAACTGAGGGGCGGCCAGGCATGGTGGCTCATGCCTATAATCACAGCACTTTGGGAGGCTGAGGCAGGCAGATCACCTGAGGTCAGGAATTCGAGACCAGCCTGGCCAACATGGTGAAACCCCGTCTCTACTAAAAATAAAAATTAAAAAATTAGCTGGGCATGGTGGCTGGCGCCTGTAATCCCAGCTACTCAGGAGGCTGAGGCAGGAGAATCGCTTGAACCTGGGAGATGGAGGGGGTTCCATCAACAGCAGACCTGTTCTATAAGAAATGCTAAAGGGAGTTTTTCATTGTGAAGGAAAGGGACATTAATGAACAATAACAAATCAACTGAAGATACAAAACTCACTGGTAATAGTACACAGACAAATATAAAATATTTTAACACTAGTCGTGGTGTACAAACTACTCATCTTGAGTAAGAAGACTAAAATATCAGATCAAAAATAACTACAGCAACTTGTAAAGACATATACAGTATAATAAGATATAAATAGATGTAACAAAATTAAAGAGCAGGGGAAAAGATGATGAAGTTTAAAGTTTTTATCAGTTTTCTCTTTGCTTATTTGTTTTTGTAATGAGAGTAAACTTGTCATCAGTTAAGATGTTATTTGCAAGCCTGGTAACCTCAGATCAGATCAGAAAACAGGAGGCAAGAGGATTGCTTGAACCCAGGAGTTTGAGACCAACCTAGGCAACATAGTGATACCCCATTTCTATAAAATATAAAAATTATGCTGGCATCGTGGCACATGCCCGTAGTCCTGGTTATTTGGGAGGCTGAGGTAGGAGGATTGTTTCATCCAGGAGGTTGAGGCTGCAGTGAGCCATGATTGTGCCACTGCACTTCAGTGTGGGCAATAGAGCAAGACCATGTCTCAAAAAACAAAATTAATAGATGCATAGAAAATTTAAAAAAAAAAAAGGAAATTAAAACATTCCAACAGAGAAAGTCACATTCACAAAAAGGAAGATAAGAAAGAAGGAAAGAAGGAAGAGAAGACCATAAAACAAGAAAGCAAATTTTACAATGTCAGGAATAAGTCCTTATTAACAATAACATTTAGTAAACGGACTAAACTGCCCAGTCAAAAGACACTGAGTGACTGGCTGGATGAAAAAATAAGACCCAGTGATCTGCTCCCTGCAAAGAAACACACTTCACCTATAAAGAAACATACACTGAAAATAAAGGGATGGAAAAAGATATTCCATGCAAATGGAAACCAAAAAGAGGAGTAGCTATACTTATATCAGACAAAACAGATTTCAAGACAAAAAGTATAAGAAGATATAGAAGGTCATTGTATAATGATAAAAGGATTAGTTCAACAAGAGGATATAACAGGTATAAATATATGTGCACCCAACACTAGAAAACCCAGATATACAAAGCAAATATTAGAGCTAACAAGAGAAACAGACCCTAATAAAATTACAGCATAATATTGGCATAAAAACAGACACATGGACCAATGGAACAGAACAGAGAACTCAGAAATAAATTCACATATGCACAGTGAATTCATTTTGGACAAGGGCGCCAAGGACATACATTGGAAAAAGGATATTCTTTTCAATAAATGGTACTGGGAAACCTGGATATCCATATGCAGAAGAATGAAACTAGACCCCTCATATGGTTAGGCTTTGTGTCCCCATCCAAATCTCATCTTGAATTATAATCCCCATAATCCCCATGTATCAACGGAGAGACCCGGTGGAGGTAATTGAATCATGGAAGCGGTTTCCTTCATGCTGTTCTTGAGATAATGAGTGAGTTCTCACAGGATCTGATTGTTTTATAAGGGGCTCTACCCCAGTTTGCTCGACACCTCTCATTCCTGCCACCTTGTGAAGAAGGTGCTTTGCTTCCTCTTCGCCTTCTGCCATGATTGTAAGTCTCCTGAGGCCTCCCCAGCTATGCTGAACTGTGAGTCAATTAAACCTCTTTTCTTTATAAATTACCCAGTCTCAGGCAGTTATTTATAGCAGCATGAAAACAGATGAATATACCCCTATCTCTCACTATATACAAAAAGCATGTACAAATGGAATAAAAACTTAAATCTAAGACCTGAAACTATTATAAGAAAGCTGAGGAAACTCTCTAGTACATTGGTCTGGGCAAAAATTTCTTGAGTGATACTCCGCAAGCACAGGCAACCAAAGCAAAAGTGGACAAATGAGATCACATCAAGTTAAAAAGCTTCTACACAGCATAGGGAACAATAAAGTGAAGAAACAACTCACAGAATGAGAGAAAATATTTGCAAACTACCCATCTGATAAGGAATTGATAACCATAATATATAAAGAGCTGAAACAACTCTATAGGAAAAATCTAATAATCTCTTTAAAAAATGGGCAAAAGATCTGAATAGGCATTTCTCAAAAGAAGGTATACAAATGGCTAACAAGTATATGAAAGGTACTCAGCATCATTAGAGAAATGCAAATCAAAACTAAAATGAGGTATTATCTCACTCTGGTTAAAATGGCTTTTGTCTAAAAGATGGGCAATAACAAATGCTGGCAAGGATATGGAGAAAAGGGAACCCTTGTACATAGTTGGTAGGAATGTAAATTAGTACTGCCACTATGGAGAACACTATGGATATTCCTTAAAAAGACTAAAAATAGAACTACCATATGATCCATTGCTGGGTATATACCCAAAAGAAAGGAAATCTGTACATCACAGAGGTGTTTACACTCCCATGTTTATTGCAGTGCTATTCACAATAGCCAGGATTTGGAATCAATTTGAGCGTTCATCAACAGACATGGATAAAGAAAATGTGGTGTATATATACACAATGGAATACTATTCAGCCATAAAAAAGAATGAGATCCTGTCTTTTGCAACAATATGAGAACTGGAGGACAGTATGTTAAGTGAAATAGCCAGCACAGAAAGACAGTCACATGTTCTCACTTGGTGGTGGAAACTAAAAATTTAAACAATTGTACTCACAGAGATAGAAGATAGAATGATGGTTACCAGAGGCTGGAAAGGATAGTGGTGTAAGGGGAGAAAATAAGGGTAGTTAATAAGTACAAAGATGTAGTTAATAAAATTAATAAGGCCTAGTATTTCATAGCACAACACAGTGACTACAGTCGAGAATAATTTATTGTACATTTAAAAATAACTAAATTTATTATTGGAACATTTGTAACACAAAGAAATGATAAGTGCTTGAGGGGATGGATACTCCATTAATTCTCATGTGATTTTTACACATTGTATGCCTGTATCAAAATGTCTCATGTATCCCATAAATATATATACCTCCTGTGTACTCATTAAAATAAGGCCAGGCGTAGTGGATCAGGCCTGTAATCCCAGCACGTTGGGAGGCCAAGGTGTGTGGATCACTTGAGGTCAGGAGTTTGAAACCAGCCTGGCCAACTTGGTGAAACTCCGTCTCTACTAAAAATATAAAAAATTAGCTGGGTGTGGTGGCAGACACCTGTAGTCCAAGCTACTCAGGAGGCTGAGACAGGAGAATCGCTTGAACCCAGGAGGCAGAGGTTGCAGTGAGCCGAGATTGCACTACTGCACTCCAGCCTTGGCAACAGAGTGATACTCCATCTCAAAAAAAAACAAAAACAAAAACAAAAAAATTTTAAAAAATTAAACATTTTAAATTTGCCTTTTATATCCTTGCTGCTTTAGCCAAACTTGTATATGCCTATTTTTTAAACTATTATTCTTGCAACTCTGATTATTTTTTCATTGATGTTAATTTGCTGCTTAAATAGTTGGAAATATTTGAATGCTGTTTTCTCATTCATTTTTTTGACAACCTGAAACCCAGATGTCCTTCTTTTTATATATATATATTTTTGCTATCCCAAATTTCCTCAGAATTGTCTTCTCATTTAACTGTTGATGGAAACCAGAATCCTGATTTTCTATAAAGTGATGCGAAAATTGAGTCACATGTGTGTGTTAGTAGATTTTATCTATTCACAGTGACGAGGATACTATGAAGGTTGACATTTGTAAAGGTCCAGTGCTTTTTATTGTAAATAATCTTGATGATTTTTTTTATAATTAAAAAGATTTTTCAGTTATGCTAATATTTAACAAAGGTCACCATTACTTAGGAATGCATTTTGGCACCTTGGAAACTGCAGACCTTGAGATTATTTGTATTAGAATGGGGAAGGAGTTGATGTTTTAAAATCAGTCGTTTTTGCTGCAGTTTAGTTTCATCAAAAAATTGTGATACATTGTAGCCAAAAGGTGGAAACAACCCATGTCCATCAGTAGATGAATGGATGAAAAAAAATCATATATGTCTATAGTGGAATAGTATTCAGCCATATAAAGGAATGAAATTCTCATACATTATGCAACATGTATGAATCTGGAGAACATTATGTGGGGTGAAAGACAGACACAGAAGGACAAATATCATTTGAGTCTACTGATAAGAGGTACCTAGAACAACCAAATTCATAGACAGAAATAGTGGTTACCAGTTCCTAGAGGGAGGAGGGAATGGAGAGTTATTGTTTAATGGGTTTCTGTTTTAGAAGATGAAGTTCTAGAAATGATTAGTGGTGATAGTTGCACAACATTGTGAATATACTTGCTACCACTGAATTGTGCAGTTAAAATGGTTAAAATTGTAAATTTTATGTATATTTTATGATACATTGTGTAAAAATTGATCATCTTTTTGCACTGTACTCAAGCTGTATAGGATAAAAACTAGTTACATATGAATTTAATTTACCAATTCTAGCCCTTCCAGAGGTTAAACTCATGGCCCCCAGCATGAATTACATTTTAATCATAAACTATCTTTGTGGGCAATGCCATAGGTAAACAAGCGGACTTTTTAATTTTTTTAAATACAAGGTCTCACTCTGTTGCCCAGGCTAGAGTGCTGTGACATGATCACAGCTCACTGCAACCTCAACCTCCCAGGCTCAAGCAGTCCTTTCACCTCAGCCTCCTAAGTAGCTGGGACTACAGGTGCTTGCCACCACACCCAGCTAATTTTTAAATTTTTTTGTAGAGACGGGGTCTCACTATGTTGCCCAGGCTAGTGTTGAACTCCTGGATTCAAGTGATCCTCCTGCCTTGGCGTCCTAAAGTGCTGGGATTACACGTATGGGATTACACTGCACCCAGCTGACAAGAGGACATTCTTAATAGCCACAATATTCCTTTGGTTTAGAGATGATTATCTCCCTGGAGCCAGGAAAGGGGCACACCTTTCTTTAAAATGTATAAAGTTTAAACAACTATATTAGTCTGCTAGAGTTGCTTGTAACAAACTACCACAAACTCAGTGGCTTGAACAATACAAATTTATTGGCTCACTATTCTGCAGACTAGAAGTCCGAATTTAGAGTTGCTTCCTTCTGAAGGCTGTAAGAAGAATCTGTTATATGTGTCTTTCCTAGTTTCTGGTGGTTTGCTGTCAATCTTTGGCATTCCTTGGCTTGTAGACCTTGGCCTTCTTTGTGTATGTTTCTGTGTCCAAATTCCCCCTTTTATAAGGACACAAATTATATTGGGTTATGAACCTACCCTACTCCATTATGACCTTAACTAATTACATCTGCAGTGACCTTATTTCCAAATAAGATAATATTCTGAGATATTAGGGATTAGGATTTCAACATACAATATTTTTTTCTTCTTTCTTTTTCCTTTTTTTTTTTTTTTGAGACAGGGTCTGGCTCTGTTGCCCAGGCTGGAGTGCAGTGGCATGACCTCGGCTCACTGCAGCCTCCACCTCCCAGGCTCAAGCGATCCTCCCGCCTCAGCCTCCTGAGTAGCTGGGACTACAGGTGCATGCCACCACACCCAATTAACTTTTTGTATTTTTTGTAGAGATGGGGTTTTACCATGTTGCCCAGTATGTTCTCCAATTTCTGAGCTCAAGCAATCTGCCTACCTGGGCTTCCAAAGTGCTGGGATTACAGGCATGAGCCACTGTGCCTCGTCCAATATGCAAAGTTTTAGGAGACCCGGTTCAATCCATAGCAATACCCCAGACCTGCTGAGCTAACCTTTACTGCACAGAGGGTATCCTCAGCATCACCCCTGTTAGTACAGGCAAACTTTGTTCCTTCAGATGACTTATTGGCTGGTGTGATAGCTTCCACCTGTAACCCCAGCACTTTGAGAGGCTGAGGCAGAAGGATTGCCTGAGGTTAGGAGTCCAAGACCAGCCTGGGCAACATAGCGAGATCCTGTCTCTATAAAAGAAAAAAAAGTGACTTGTCATACCTGATTAAGTAACCATCATTCTCAAATATAACACTTCAGATAAGTCTTTGGTTGCATAATAGATTTTTTTCAGTTATATTCTAGTAGGAAAGGGAACATATTCTTATTGAACCTTTGTAAATAATTATATTACTAATAAAGGAAGGGAGACTCAGTAAGAGATGAAATTCTGGGCATCAGTGAGAATCAGGTATCATTTTTAATTAGTTCCTTTTAGTTTACCAAAGCAGAGTTTATGAAATTGTGGATTAGATAACTTTAGAAAGGAAAAATAAGCACAAAATCAAAATTAAACATTCAAACATGTAACCATAATAAAATTTTCTTCATCAATGCATTCTTTCTTATGTAATGAATTCTTATTCTGCTGGACCTTGGGTTAGCAGTTTCATGAAATGTCTGCTTCTCAACTAACAAAAAAGATTATGAGAAATCCTAATGCACTTCACTGCTACATTTTGAAAGTTACGTTAAGAGAGATCTCTTCAGAACCCAATACCTAAGTGTCTTTTCTTTGATATATACATTGTTTCACATACCTGGTGGAATCCTTTTAACAAGGCTCTGAAACTCCATTGTTGAAAACACAAACTGGCCTGTAGCTTGTAGGAGAGTCTTTGGGCAAGCATCAGAGCAGACAAAAACTACTAATAGGTAATAGGGGCTTAAAATAACTGTGGCTAGTTTGTTACTGATAATTATCAAATGATATGATCTGATGAAGATTCATAGTAAGAATAATAATGTTTCCAAAGATGATGATTAGGCCTATTTTCAAGGAACTCAGTGACTCTTACGTCTGATATGTAAATATAGCTGAATATAATCATTTATAGACAAAAATGAAATCTTGAGATACAGCATTATCTTGAGATCTAATATACCAGGTATACATAAGAATATCAAAAGATCCAGCAAGTCTGGGATCAAGCCTAGACATATTTTTATTATTTTATTTTATTTTATTTTTATAAAACTCCACAGGAGCCGGGCGCAGTGGCTCATGGCTGTAATCCCAGCATTTTGGGAGGCTGAGATGGGTGGATCACTAGAGGTCAGGAGTTCGAGACCAACATGGTGAAACCCCGTCTCTACTAAAAATATAAAAATTAGCCGGGCATGGTGGCGCACACCTGTAGTCCCAGCTCGTTGCGGCTGAGACAGGAGAATCACTTGAACCCGGGAGGAGGAGGTTGCAGTGAGCTGAGATTGCGCCATTGCACTTCATCCTGGGCGACAAGAGTGAAACCCCATCACAAAAAAAAAAACAACTCCATGGGTAAGCCTGAAGAAGATCCCCTTTTGAGAACTCCTGGCATAGAATATGTGGATTAGAAACAGTAAGGTTAGAGAACCACTAGCATAAGTGAGAATTAGAGCAGTAACGTTGTGCCAGAAAACACTTTAAATAATAACTGAAATTAGAACTGGATAGCACTATACTTTTTTTTTTTTTTTTTTTTTTTAATTGAGGCGGAGTGTCACTTTTGCGCAGGCTGGAATACAGTGGCACGATCTTGGCTCAGTGCAGCTTCCGCCTCCCAGGTTCAAATAATTCTCCTGCCTCAGCCTCCTGAGTAGCTGGAATTACAAGCAGTGCCACCACACCCAGCTAATTTTTGTATTTTCAGTAGAGATGGGGTTTCACCATTTTGGCCAGGCTGGTCTCAAACCCCTGACCTCAGGTGATCCACCTGCCTTGGCCTCCCAAAATGCTGGGATTATAGGCATGAGCCAACATGCCTGGCCTGTATGATTTTTATTTGTATTATTATTATTTATTGGGAGCTTTTGGGGTTTCTTAAAAAAATATTTTCCAGCGGGGTGCAGTGGCTCACGCCTGTAATCCCAGCACTTTGGGAGGCCGATGCGAGTGGATCATGAGGTCAAGAGATCAAGACCATCCTGGCCAACATGGTGGAAACCCCGTCTCTACCAAAAATACAAAAATTAGCTAGACGTGGTGCCACACACCTATATAGTCTCAGCTACTCGAGAGGCTGAGGCAGGAGAATTGCTTGAACCTGGGAGGCGGAGGTTGCAGTGAGCCGAGATCACGCCACTGCACTCCAGCCTGGCAACAGAGCGAGACTTCGTCTCAAAAACAAAGAAAAATATTTTCTATCCATGGTTGGTTGAATCTGCAAATATGGAACCTATAGATATGGAGGGCTGACTGTGTTTCTTCTGCCTCTTACAAGAGCACAAGTCATGGTGGATTAGGGCCTAATTTCCAAAAAGAGGAAATTTATGTTACTAAGAAACCCTCTTTAGTATCAAAGAAATGCAAATTTGAAAAGCAAGAGGATAATAAATAAAATAAATAAAGCCTAATTTTAATAATCACCTCTTTAATGCCCTTATCTCCAAATACAGTCACATTCTGAGGTACTCAGGGTTAAAGCTTCAGATCTATTTGGGTGGGGGATACAGTTCAGCTTATCACAGGAAGGCAAAAATCAAATAAGTATGAGAGGAAATGTGGATACTTCATTAAGATATAATCATAGGTGCTTGAGAAATAATAGTTACCTATTTTACTAAAGTGACATAAATATAGATGATAATATGATTGAAAAGAATTTTAGCTGTTTTGTAAGTCAGGAGCCTTTGTTCTTTTTTCCTCTTAAATTTAAAGAACAATAAAATCAACATAAAGCATAGAATATTATTTTAATAAAACAGATTATTTGCTATCTAGCAGATTACACAAAAAGTAAAGAGTAACATTTTTATCATAGGTATTTATCAGTAAACCAAGGGAGCAGGTCCTTCAAAATGGAGTGAACTTTGCTAAGATGTTAACCATTTTATAGCTTCTTTCAGACTCAGGTATAAACTGAGGAAAATAAAATTCATTTCCCCACTTGTATCTTTAGTTGTGCTCTTTAATATTCTGGAACAAACTGACATTTTGCTTGAGTTCAGTATTTCTGTCTCAGAGGGTTCTTGAAGTCAAAATGATTTTCTTTTTCTTTTTGTTTTGAGATGGAGTCTTGCTCTGTTGCCCAAGCTGGAGTGCAGTGGAGCAATCTCAGCTGACTGCAAGCTCTGCCTCCTGGGCTCACGCCATTCTCCTGCCTCAGCCTCCCGAAT
>NW_012104710.1:194929-195728 GCF_000951045.1 Mandrillus leucophaeus | reverse complement strand
GGGCAGTATCAGCTAACTGCAACCTCCACCTCCTAGGTTCAAGCGATTCTCCTGTCTCAGTCTCCCAAGTAGCTGGGATTACAGGCACACACCACCATGCTTGGCTAATTTTTGTATTTTTAGTAGAGATGGGGTTTCACTATATTGGCCAGGCTGGCCTCAAATTCCTGACCTCAAATGATCCTCCCGCCTCAGCCTCCCAAAGTGCTGGGATTACAGACGTGAGCCACTGTGCCTCGCCAAGAATAAATATTCTTAATTTTTATTTCCTTATGGCTATCTTTTATAGCTTTCATTCTTTTTTTTTTTTTTTTTAATCATCTTTGGTTTAAACTGAAATATACTGAGATGCAGATTAGAAAACTCTTTTTTTTCTTTCTTGGTGCAAAGCAGAAGAAAGGCTTGTAAGCTTCACCAAATGCTGCTTATGCTTATGGGATTGTTTAATGTTCATCATTTGGTCAGTCTTATCCCCATAGCAGTCAGAATATTTCAAGTCACTTTATACCATGAAGTCCACGAATGGGAGGCCTTATTAAATAAGATGATTATGTGAAAATCTAATGGCATATTGATGCTCTGAAATATGTTGTATAAATCTTGGCTTTTAATTTTTTACATTTTTATTACAGATTCTGAGGAATATTTCTGTGTAAAAAGAATTTTCTCAGGGGGAGATCAAAGCTTTTCACATTACTCTAATCCCCAGGTAATAATATAGTCATGTAAATAATTACTTAGCTCCAATAATTTTGACAAATTAAAAAAACCCATTATTAATGGTCTTTATATGTTACAA
>NW_012104710.1:193411-194506 GCF_000951045.1 Mandrillus leucophaeus | reverse complement strand
AATTTAAAAAGGAAATTAAGGAAACTTAACTTTTGGTACCTGACTCAGCCTCCAGAAACCCATTCCTGTATTGTAGATTAGTCAACCATCCTATAGGGAATTGTTTATAGAGGGCAGTTGCCTTTTAAGAGTAAATAAATAACATCCTGCTAAATCTTTTGAGGAAATGAGCAATTCCATGTAGATTTGTGAGAATTATGTAGAAAAAAGATTTTAGGTTGAACAATTGGCTTATTTAATAGAGATTTACCCTTTTATTCTTAAAAGTTGTTTTGGCCTTAGGGCATTCTTGTAACTTCCGGAAAATTTGATAGTAATTATGAAATTATCGTTCTAAACTCTGAAGCTCATTTTTGGTATAACCTAGATAAAAATTGTATATTTGTATGGACAGGTATTTACTGATTTCTTTTACAAATAAAACATTGTGCTTGGTTGTAGGGAATAATCAAGGAAATTAACATATGGTCATTTCCTTGAAAAGAATGGATAATTCTATAGCAGCCATGGTCACAAATAATACAAGGTGAACAATTAGTCAACTAAGGGATGGGAGTAGGTTAACAGAGATAGACTGTGAACTAGCCCAGCAATATTTTTGGTAATAGATACTCTTTCCAGTTTGGGGAGCAGAAGAAAAGAAGAAGGAGGAGGCCTGGAATATCTTTTTCAAAAGAAACTTTGTTGCCCTTTCCTTATTCCTAATAAATGTGCGTATTAATATATACACTTTGGGGCCTAATTTGGTTTTTACTGACAAATAGCTGCCAACAAAGAGCTGTATGAGCTGTATGTATTACCTTGTACACCTATATTGAAAAAAAAAGTAGTTTTGCATTATGGAGTATTTTCTCTAGAAGTTTTAATTTTTGTTAGTTTCTTTTTAAGAATAATTTTTTTTTTTAAGAGATTGGTCTTGCTATGTTGCCCTTGCTGGAGTGCAGTGACTATTCACAGATGCAGTCATAGCATACTGCAGCTTTGAACTGGGCTCAAGCCATCCTCCTGCCTCACCTTCCCAAGTACCTGGGACTACAGGCACGTGCCACTGTAGCCCAGTTCAAAAATAAATATTCTTTTTTTTTTTTTTTTTTT
>NW_012104710.1:188902-190931 GCF_000951045.1 Mandrillus leucophaeus | reverse complement strand
AGACGGGGTTTCACTGTATGTCTCAATCTCCTGGCCTCGTGATCCACCCGCCTTGGCCTCCCAAATTGCTGGGATTACAGGCGTGAGCCACCATGCCCGGCCAGTCAAAATGATTTTCATATTAATACTAAGATGTTTTCTATGCTAAATGTAGTGCATTTAATATTGTTCATCTTCGAATAAAAAAGTATTTTTTAAGTTTCTCAATTTTAAGTTCTAATACGTTAAGTATTAATGATTGTAACCCATGTAAACAAAGCCCTTTGGAGTCCTGAATAAGTGCTAAGAGTGGAAAGGGACCCCCAGACCATCAAAACTACTCGTTTTCCTCGTTAAACAAAAGCACATACACAATTGTATCTCTATCAGTGTTTTGCTTCTAAATAGAAGTACAATTTACAGAATTGTAAATAGCTCAAAGACAGTGAAAGGTGGAGATAATCCTAAACAGTGCACTAATCAAGACTCTGTTTTTTGTGGGGTAGGGGGTTCTATTTCAAGGTCTTCAAAATTTCCCTGACAATGTATTTTGTAAAGAAGAAGAAGAAAGCTGTCCAGGCTGGATTACAGCAACGTGATCACAGCTCACTCCACCCTCGACCTCTTGGACTCAGACTACAGGCATGCGCCACCACGCCTAACTAGTTTTTAATTTTCTTTTTGTAGAGACGAGGTCTTGCCATGTTGTCCAGGCTGGTCGTGAACTCCTGGGCTCAAGTGATCCTCCTACCTTGGCTTCCCAAAGTGCTGGAATTATAGGTGTGAGCTACTGTGCCCAGCGGAGAGGAATTTTAAGGACACTTTCAGATAGAGAAAAAGTGGCAAAATTGTTTAGAGTATGTATTACAGGTAGAAGATATGATGCCTATTCATACACATTGAAGCAAGTCATCACTATTCTTTAGATAAGGGGGGAAAATTGCTTGACACTTGAAAATTGGGGACAAAAAGGTCAGTTTAGATCCTAATGTCACAATATGCACTAAGATAAACTATGAATGAATTAAAGAGTAAAAGCTTCTTAAGAAAATATGAGTTGAGGATGGGAAAAGCCTTCCTCAGCATGTATACTATGAGAGTTATAAAGAATTAGATAAATTTGTTTAAATGGAAAAGTAAATGCTCTGTGAGTCAAAATTAAGCAAATAATTATTTGGAAAAAAATATTTGTAGCAATTACAACCTAAGGTTAATATCCTGAATATCTAAAGTGCTCATACATATTAATGAAAAAGAAACAAGACATCTAATAGATAAGTAAGACAAACAAATAAAATAAAGGAAATAGAATTTCCTAAAAGAAGAAATTTATATTACTAAGAAACATGCAAAAATTATTACCCTCTTTAGTATCAAAGATATGCAAATTTGAAAAGCAGGAGGATATTAAATAATTGTAAAAGATCAAGCATTAATCCTTTCTTTCCTGTTATAAGGTAACTATATAATAGATAGGGAGAAACTAATGCTTCAGCTACAACATGAAGTTATGCTAACACATCATTTTTCAACCTACAATGAATGAATTCTCTAAGCAATGAGCATCAATGCCTGCTTGCTACCACCATAAAAAAGAACTCAGTGAAAATTCTTCTCAAAGGAATTATGTGTTTCCTGATGGAACTACTCTCCTGCCTCCATGTAGTAGTTTTACTGAAATGATCAAATGGTGATTTAAACCTATCTAGATTGAATCACCAATTTGCAGAACAGAAGACCAAGCCAAATGTTAGGAGAAATCACAAAGATAGAGTCAGCAAAATCCAGTCTGCATAAAGTTGTATAGGACAAATAACTAGGTTTCTCAAACTTTTTTGAGTAGTGATTAAAAGGAAATTAAGGGTAGGACGCAGTGGCCCACACCTGTAATCCCAGCACTTTGGGAGGCTGAGGTGGGCAGATCACTTGAGGTCAGGAGTTTGGGACCAGCCAGGCCAAAATGGTGAAACCCCATCTCTGCTAAATACAAAAATTAGGTGTGGTGGTGGGTGCCTGTAATCTCAGCTACTCAGGAGGCTGAGGTTGCAGT
>NW_012104710.1:178316-186852 GCF_000951045.1 Mandrillus leucophaeus | reverse complement strand
AATATTTCTGTGTAAAAAGAATTTTCTCAGGGGGAGATCAAAGCTTTTCACATTACTCTAATCCCCAGGTAATAATATAGTCATGTAAATAATTACTTAGCTCCAATAATTTTGACAAATTAAAAAAACCCATTATTAATGGTCTTTATATGTTACAAGGTAATTGCCTTAGTTTTTTTCCTGTCAAGTCTAATAATAAATTTTTTCTGATCTATTTGACAGGTTTTTGTTTCAGGTGTTCAGTAGAGATTTAATTCTGTTTTAAAAACAAATGTATAGTGGGAATTTCTTGGTTTTTGAGTTATATATAATATCTCCTCCCTCTGACTAATCTTATTTGAAAATTTAGAACTGTGGGCCACCAGATGACTTCAGATGTCCCGATCCTACAAAGCAGATCTGGACAGTGAATGAAGTTCTAATTCAGAAATGGCTGAGCTATCCTTCTGGAAGGTTTCCTGTGGAGATAGCCAAGTAAGAAAAGCATTTTGGGCCAGGCACGGTGGCTCCTGCCTGTAATCCCAGCACTTTGGAAGGCTGAGGCAGGCAGATTGCCTGAGCCCAGGAATTGGAGACCAGCCTGGGCAACATGGCAAAACCTTGTCTCTACAAAAAAGTACAATTAACTGAGCATGGTGGTGCACACCTGTGGTCTCAGCTACTTGGGAGGCTGAGGTGGGAGGATCACCTGAGCCCAGGAGGTTGAGGGTGCAGTGAGCTGAGATTAACACCATTGCACTGTAACCTGGACAACAAAGTGAGAACTTGTCTCCAAAAAAAAAAAAATCCATGCATATTTTTAAAGATATTAAATAAATATGTATAAGTTGTAGTTCTTTCATGTACATAGAGATATGTTAAATGATAATGTAAAATATTTAATGTAGCCATTTTAGGATTGGCCTTGAAATGTGTTCCTTCTAGTTTCACAATGGTCACTATCTTAACTTTTATACTTTCTGGAAGACTTGAATATTATTTCTTCCTTTAATATTTTGTTAACTTGTCTAGTATCACTTAAGATGTTGTTACTTGTTTTTTGTTGGTATTTGGGATGATGGGTTGTATTTGAAAAGCTGTTTTGTTTTTCTAGATTGTTTTCCAAAACTATAATTTTTCTGAAAATCCCAAAGATATCCCAGATTAGGCTCACTGCCAATATAAAATGTTTAATATTTTTTAAAATTAAAAACTTTTTACATGAACATAAACACTTAATTTTTAAAATTCCATGTTTTAAAGCAGATAACATTTGTTTGATAAATGGATGAAAGTAATATTTGAGAAAGTCTAGCATAAACAGTATTACCTTTATCAAGTATCATTTTATCACTCTTTAGCAATTTATGTAATTCCGATTCATCTAATTCGGTGTTAGAGGAGTGCTCTGTAGCATTAAATATTAGATTTTTCATTTTAATTCTTTTTTAAGAAAGGGTAAACAAATTTCTAATTCTGTGATTAAAAAAAAATTTTTTTTTAATTTTTTAGTGAGATAGATGGAACATTTTCTTCCTCTGGTTGCCTAAATGGAAGTTTTTTAGCTGTTAGGTAAGTGGCAATTCTTTAATATGCTGGAATTCTCAAATTTATTGTCTTAAATAGTATATCAAATTAAAAAATGAAATAATTTTAAATTTTTATTCTTTTTTTTAATTTCTTTTCTTTTTTTTAGCAATGATGATCACTATAGAACAGGTACCAGGTTTTCAGGGGTTGATATGAATGCTGCTAGGCTTTTATTCCACAAACTTATACAACCTGATCATCCGCAGATATCTCAGCAGGTCTGTTTTTTAAAGTATTATATTTACAGTATTATCTGTTGATTTTTTTTGTTTTGTTTTATGTTATACGTTTATAGCCTAATTTACTTTGCAGTTTCACAGACTCTTATGATGTGCTTTTAAAATAAAATTTTATTTTAAAGCATTTGTAATTTAGCTGTCAAAGATCTATAAATCTTTTCAGATGTTTGAAGCAGACCCTGAATTACTTAATATTACCATGTTGCTTAAGTTTGTGTATAGTTATAGAGGTAGAGAGTTTAAATTGAGACTTGTACACATGGTTTTTAAAATTCTCCAAGCAATGCTTAAGCATTACTTTTCATTGTGCTCCAAAGTATATTCACTGTAAGATGTTGTCTTTCTTTTTTCTTCTTCACCATTTCATGTTTGCTGTAGTGCAAAATTTTCCTTTTCTTTCTTTTCTTCCTGCCTTCCTTTTTTTTTTTTTTTTCTGTGAAAGTGTATTCATTTTAAATGAAGTAGGTTTTACTTTTTGTCAAAATATAGGTGGCAGCTAGTTTGGAAAAGAATCTTATTCCTAAACTGACTAGCTCCTTACCTGATGTTGAAGCATTGAGGTTTTATCTTACTCTACCAGAATGTCCCCTGATGAGTGATTCCAACAATTTTACAACAATAGCAATTCCCTTTGGTACAGCTCTTGTGAACCTAGAAAAGGCACCACTGAAAGTACTTGGTAAGAATTCTAATATTTTTTCTTTTGAAACCTTTTGTCTTTAAATAATGCTCATAAGTTATTTTGCCATTTGCAATTCTGCTGCCCTGCTTATTTGACACTGTCTTAGGGGAAAAATGAACCTGTTTTTCCTTTTCTTGCTTTTGTCTAGTCATTTGATTCTAGTTGTTGCAGTTTTTGAAAGAAAAACATGTTAGATATAGAAGTTTAATCAAACATAACAGCAGAGACAGTATTAGGAAAGTTAAAAACTGTTACCTGTATTCCTTTCCCTCATCGCCTTTAGTATAATTTTGCTATTAAAGAAGTAAAGGAGGAGGAACAATTAAAACTGAACAAACATGGGCTTTAAATCTTCTTGGAACTTTGATATAAGCCCTTTATCTTATGTTTCCTTCACTTGCTAATTTCATGATATTTGATTTTATTTTTCTGCCTATAGACTAGACTATATTGCTCATCTGATCTTGCACTTCTGTCTCTTACCGCTCTGGTTTTTTGGCCTAAAGTTTTCTCACTTTAATTTTTCTAATTGTCTAGATTTTATCTCTGTCTCCTGGCCCTTATAATTTTTTTGCTACAGTTAACACAGTGCTTTTCTTGCTAATGGTATTTGTTAGATATGTGGAGCTAAGATGTATAGAAGTAATAATAATATCAGTACAAGAACTTTAAGGCTGAGGGTAAATGGAGGAAGCAACGAGCCAGGGGTAGAATATGGGAATCTGAGGGAAAAAGAGTCAAGCAGGGACTTACGAGTATTGCTTTCCTGTTGTCAGAAGTTTTTGTATTCTTTCTGCCTGCTTCATAGGATTGAAGTGTTTGTACTTAGTAACTACAAATAGTGAATGTGGGGAAGGACCCATATGTTACACTTTACATTGTTCAGCTTCTGTATTTGATCTTCAGGAGTACCTTGCATTTTAAAGGTAGTGGTTCACAATATTTCAACCATATATTAAATTGAAAGATAAAACTTAGAAAGATCCTTTAGTATTAGAGCAATACAATTTAAAGGATGTTTTGTTTAAAAATTGAAATTGTAATTTGCAAAACATTTTTAAATAACGGGTTTTAATATTAGGTATAGTGGTGAGTTTTTAATATAATTTAGGAAACCAAGAATATAAATTCAACAAGACTTTCATACTTTATTTTTGCTTTTGAGAGCTTTTAGGATAATATTGTTTAACTTGGTTGGGGGGGTTTATAAACCTTAGAAATGTTACATAAGATATTGTGTTATATGCTCTTTCTGGGGTATTCTAAGGGTTAACAACTACTGCTTCAGAAAAAAAGTCAGTATGATTTTGAAAATTGTGATTTTTTAAAAAATTCATTTTATTTGCATGTTCACTTTTTAATAACAGAAAACTGGTGGTCAGTACTTGAACCTCCACTGTTCCTCAAGATAGTAGAACTTTTTAAGGAAGTTGTGGTACATCTTTTGAAACTCTACAAGATCGGTATTCCGCCTTCTGAAAGAAGAATTTTCAACAGTTTTCTTCATACTGCATTAAAGGTTTTAGAAATACTGCATAGGGTATGTCCAATTGTTCCTTTATTTTCCTGTTTCCCCATTCCTATTAACAGATTGGTAATGTTCATTTTAACATTATTGGCAAAAACAATGTATATTATAGAAATTTGGAAATGTTATCTATACTTTCTCTTAAAAGAAGTAATAAACCTGTCCTTTGGAGCTCTGGTCTTATCTGACTTTGTTAGGCATGTATAGATAACTTATCCATAGTTGGGCAGAATAATAACATACTAATGAGTTAGAATTCTCCTTGTATTTCCATATGAAGAATATAATCTGTTAGTTTGCATTATATGGTTTTTGTTAGCTATAGGTGGTTATCCTATGAAAGAGATTGGGTCCTAGTTGTGATTATGAACATTTAAACTTGTGTTCTTTTGCTATAGGGTACTAATGACCTCAGTTAAAGTAGAACATTTCATTTGAAACAAATGACTAATTTAAAATTGGAAACATATGTAATTCATTAATTTGCCTATTGTTCTTCCCTGCCCTTCTTCCCAGTGTAAGAAATAGTACCCTTTACACTTGTAGCAGTTCAAAGTTATATGAAGAAGTAGACTCTGAGCTGTTTCATTAAAGATGGATTTCATCCCTGACAGTTGGTAGGTATATCTCTGTTATGCCATTTGGTTTTCTCAAGTTGCTATTTAGATGAGACATGACCTAAGGGAGAAGCATATGTTTCCGACCTATGGAATGACTAAAAAACCCACATGAACCTTTAATCTTTAGTTTCTTGTCCTTAACAGCTTCTTTGCATTTTTAGACCCTCTTGCCTAGTACTAAGGTAAATAATAAAGGGATAAAGGAGATAATCCATCTGTTCTTTGTCTAAGAAAGAACCTTTACCGACCATTTATTTTCCTATTTTAGTGAAGCTCCTGGGTGTTTTTCTCAAATACTTAACTTTCTGGACTTACTTTTTTCTTTTGTATTTAGTGTGTCCAAGATTCCTAGAAAAACAACTCATTTCTCCTCATTTTGATTGACGAAATCATAGCCATATATTTCCTAGGGAAACAGGTCATTCTTACGTTTGCCTTTACCCAGAACAAGGCTTTCTTTTAGCATATCAGGGTCCAGGTCTGCAGTAAACAGTTATTAAGAAGATTCTCTAACTTCATAAGATGGGTCTCTATCTTTCTGTGTCCTTTTTGCCAAGGATTCGAGAGATTAATTAGATTGTTTCTTTTATCTGGACTTCATCCTACTACTTTGGTGAACAATTCCTTTTCAGCTGGACCCTATTACCAAATAATTACTCATTCTGTGCTTTCAGTATCTGCTTATCTTTATTCCCCCCTTTAAAAAGTACTTTTTTCCTTAGCTGTGTCTTCTACCTCGAGAAAATGAAAGGGGAAGAAAAGGGGAGGAAGTTGAACATTTTTTCTTTCAAACTACAGGCAGGCTTCAGCAAGTTAAATTACCTGCCTATCTCAGTAACTTCAGTCTCAACTAAGAAAGAACTTGATAGAGTTTCATCTTCAGAGACCTTTTTGATGGACTCATTCTAAATACTAGAATCTTCACATCTTGTTAGTTGAAGGAGAAGGGAAAATAACATTTATTGCTTGCTAACCACAGGTAGGACTAGAACCTCCTTTGTCTGTAGTTCATGTGAATACTCTTTAGATATATTTAACTTTTAAAACCCTATATAGTTGGTATTTTGCTCCTTTTCATAGACTGGAAAAATGAATGTCCACATCAAAGTAAGTAGTAGAGTTGAAATACAAATACAAATCTTCTACAAAGTCCCTGCTGTTACTAGTGTTCTTATATTAGCAGATATAGTAGTATAATCTGTTTAGAAGGGGGTTTGATTTTATTTTATGCTCCTAGAGCTAGAAGTTCATATTCTAGATCACATGTAGTATGTTATAGGTGCTAGACTAGGAATCAAAAAGACCATATTTCTAACCCCTCTGTGTTGCTTCCTACCACTGTGATTTTGAAGAAGTCTTTTTGTTTATCCCATATGCAAATGAAGAATTATCTCTAAGGATTGAAATACCAGCCCTGATAGTTTTCCAAGATTTATGTATTGTTTAAGTTATACAGTATGGGCTGGGCATGATGGCTCACGCCTGTAATCCCAACGCTTTTGGTGGTGAGGCAGGCAGATCACTTGAGGTCAGGAGTTCGAGACCAATCTGGCCAACATGGTGAAACCCTGTCTCTACTAAAAATACTAAAAAAATTAGCGGGGTATTGTGGTGCATGCCTGTAATTCCAAGTACCCAGGAGGCTGAAGCAAGAGAATCGCTTGAACCCAGGAGGCGGAGGTTGCAGTGAACTGAGATCACACCACTGCACTCCAGCCTGGGTGTAAGAGTGAGACTCTGTCTCAAAAAAATTAATAATACAGTATATGTAAGTTATTATATATTCATAAGACAGTGATTTTGTTACCACCACCATTTGGATGGAAAACCACTACTTTTGACTTGAAGAAAGTATTTGGTTAGGAGGAAATTGAGTTCTTGTTTGCAGTAGTTACTTGGTCAAAAGCAGTATGATACTGGTATGACTTTCTTAAGCATCTCTTTTTGGGAGGCTTTAGAGCAGTGAATTATCTTTCTCCTATGCCTTAGAGGAAACTTTGCTTCATCCTACTCTGCCATAAATAGGTATCTGTAGATACGAACTATGAAGGATGATTCATTTGTATCATTCAAGAAAGCTATTACTATCAAAACTTGTTTATTCAAAGACACCTTGTATCTGACAGCTGCTTATATTCCTTCCCTCTGCTCTGTGGTTAAGAATTAAGGGGAATTTCCTCAGTATTCTTCTTTCTCTAACCCTGGAGCATAATTATGAACTAGAGAACTGGACTTTGTGTTCCCTATTCATTTCAGGATTTATGGATGCACTTGTTCCTCCCATATGTCATGTCCTTTGGAAAGTTTTTGAATTAAAAATCGTTTTCAGTTCTCCAAATGGCATCATAAGAAAATACCTTTGGTACCTGCTGTCAGGAATGGATGTATTGTCAGCTAAATGAGTTTACTGGCAAATAATTGGGTTATTTAGTAGTTTCTGAGTTCCACTTATAGACATTATAGACATGCTGGTATGCCAAAAGAGAAGCCTTACTTGGTCTGTCTAGCCTAGTTGCTACATATTTGTGCTGATCTAAATCAGTGATTTTCAAACTGTTTCATGCAGAACCCTTAAATAAAACCAAACAGATAAAACATACTCACTATAACCACCCTCGAACTGAGGTTTTAAAGCAAGAATACTAAACTTTAATTAAAATGTGAAATAAGTGTTATAATCAAACTTACATAGATTTTATTTTGTACATTTAGGCAATAATCCTAAACATGTAAGTTGTTTTGAACTTCTACCACGTGACTTCTTTTTAAAATTCATTTTGTAAATATTGAGTGCCTACTATGTGCTTATTATTATATTAGATATTAGGGATGTCGTGATAAAGAAAAGACGTGATTTCTGCCCTTGTTGAGCTTACAGTGTTGAGAGATTGTATAAACTTTTTGGTCTTTATGTTACAGCATGGTAAGTACTAGATTAGGGAAAATGCAGAGTGCTATGAGAACACTTGGAAGGGCATGTAACTATGAAGGACTAAGAAAGACTTCCTAGAGAAAATGATGGCTTGTTGAACCTTACCTACCATGCAAATAAATTATTTTTATTCTAACATTAACATTTATTTTCAAAAACTTATATATCGTATCAGCAAGATACACAAACTACAAACACTGGTTGCGTTTCTTTAATTTTTCTTTAATTCTTAATTTTTGTGGGTACATAGTAGGTATATCTTTATGGGGTACATGAGATGTGCTATCAAATCCTAGGTTTGGCCAGGTGTGGTGGTTCACACCTGTAACCTCAGCACTTTGGGAGGTCGAGGCCAGTGGATCACTTGAGGTCAGGAGTTCAAGACCAACCTGGTCAATATGGCGAAACACCATCTCTACTAAAACTTACAAGAATTACCTGAGCGTGGTGGCACTTGTCTGTAATACCAGCTATTCAGAAGGCTGAGGCAGGAGAATTGCTTGAACCCAGGAGGTGGAGGTTGCAGTGAGTCGAAATCATGCCATTGCACTCCAGCCTGGGCAATAGAGTAAGACTCTGTCGCAAAAAAAGAAAAATCTAGGTCTTATTCATTCTTTTTTTGTTGTTGTTGTTTGTTTGTTTTGTTTTTTTTTATCTATTAGCCATCCCAACCTCACCCATGTCCCTGCCTCCCCACTACCCTTCCCACTTCTGGCAACCATTCTTCTTCTCTATGTCTCCATTAGATAAATTGTTTTGATTTTTACATCCTACAAATGAGTGAGAACATGCGATATTTATCTCTGTGCCTGGCTTATTTCACTTAAATAATGTCCTCCAGTTTTGTCCATATTGTTGCACATGACAGGAATGTCTTTTTTTTTTTTTGAGATGGAGTCTTGCTCTGTCACCCAGGCTGGAGTACAGTGGCGTGATCTCAGCTCACTGTAGCCTCTACCTCTCAGG
>NW_012104710.1:175020-176296 GCF_000951045.1 Mandrillus leucophaeus | reverse complement strand
TTTCACTCTGTTGCCTAGGCTGGAGTACAGTGGCCTGATCTTGGCTCACTGCATCCTCCACCCCCCAGGTTCAAGTGATTCTCATGTCTCAGCCTCCCAAGTAGCTAGGATTACAGGCCACGCCAGGCTATTTTTTGTATTTTTAGTAGAGACAGGGTTTTGCCATGTTGACCGGGCTGGGTTTGAACTCCTGGCCTCAAGTAATCTACCTGCCTTGGCCTCCCAATGTGCTAGGATTACCCGGTGTGAACCACTGCACCTGGCCTGTTTCAGTTTTTTTGAGTGGTTTAAGACTTGTTTTATGACATAACATATCGTCTGTCTTTGAGAGTGATCCGTGTGCTAAGAACAATGTTTATTCTGCAGCCATTGGATGAAATGTTCTGTAAGTATGTGTTTGGTCCATTTGGTCTGTAGTGCAGATTAAGTCTGATGTTTCTTTGTTGGTTTTCTGTCCGGTACATCTCTGTCCAGTGTCGCAAGTGTAGTGTTGAAGTCTCCAGCTATTACTGTACTGAGGTCTATTTCTCTCTTTAAGTCTAATAATATTTGCTTTGTATGTCTAGGTGCTCCAGCGTTGGGTGCATATATATTTACAATTATTATATCCTCTTGCTGAGTTGACCCCTTTATCATCATATAGTGACCTTCTTCGTCTCTTCTTATACTTTTGTTTTGTAATCTGTTTTCTCTGATATGGTAGCTACTCCCGCCCTTTTGGTTAACATTGGCATGGGATATCTTTTTCCATCCCTTTGTTTTCAGTCTGTGTGTCTTTATAAGTGAAGTGTGTTTCTTGTAGGCAACAGATCATTTGGTCTTATTTTTCTGTTCATGCAGCTGTATGTCTTTTGATTCATGAGTTTAGTTCATTTACATCCAATGTTATTGATAAGTAAGGACATACTCCTGCTATTTTGTTATTCATTTTCTGGTTGTTTTGCAGTTTTCTCTTACTTTTTTTTCTTGCTGTTTTGTTTTTAGTGAAAGTGATTTTTCTCTTGTGATATGATTTCATTTTTGCTTTTTATTTTTTGTGTATTCGTTGTATGCTTTTGGTTTCAGGTTACCATGAGGCTTGCAGATACTATCTTATAACCCATTATTTTAAGTTGATAACAACTTAACACTGTTTGTGTAAACAAATAAGCAAAAAGAAGACTAATGAAAACTCTACACCTTAACTTTGTACCCCTGCTTTTTAACTTTTTAAAAATTGTTTCTGTTTATATCTTACACTATGTTTTGAAAAGTTGTTGTAGTTGTTATTTTTGAT
>NW_012104710.1:169901-171754 GCF_000951045.1 Mandrillus leucophaeus | reverse complement strand
GGTTAATTTTTGTATTTTTAGTAGAGACGGGGTTTCACCATGTTGGCCAGGATGGTCTCGATCTCCTGACCTCATGATCTGCCCACCTTGGCATCCCAAAGTGCTGGGGTTACAGGCATGAGCCACTGTGCCCAGCCTTATTCATTCATCTATTGATGGACACTTAGATTGCTTCCAAATCTTGGCAGTTATGAACAGTGTAGCAATAAATCTGGTAGTGCAAATATCTCTATGATATACTGTTTTCCTTTATTTTGGGTAGGTCCTCAGCAGTGGGATTGCTGGATCACGTGGTAGCTCTATTGTTAGGTTTTTGAGGAACCTCCAAATTGTTCTCCGTAATGGTTGTACAAATTTACATTCTCACCAACAATGTATGATGGTTCCCTTTAGTCCACATCCTTGCCAGCATTTGTTATTATTGCCTGTCTTTTGGATAAAAGCCATTTTAACTGGGGTGAGATATCTTACTGTAGTTTTGATTTGCATTTCTCTGGTGATCAGTGGTGTTGAGCACCTTTTCATATGCCCGTTTTTTGTTTGTTTGTTTGTTTTTTGACTCACTGCAACCTCCACTTCCTGGGTTCAAGCAATTCTCCTGCCTCAGCCTCCCAAGTAGCTGGGACTACAGGCTCATGCCACCACACCCAGCTAATTTTTTGTGTTTTAGTAGAGATAGGGTTTCATTGTGTTGCCCAGGCTGGTCTCGAACTCCTGAACTCAGGTGATCCACCCTCCTCAGCCTCCCAAAATGCTGGGATTACAGGCATGAGCCACTGCACCAGGCCACCTGTTTAGTATTTTATGTCTTCTTTTGAGGAATGTCTATTCAAGTCTTTTGTCCATTTTTTAAATTGGATTATTACATTTTTTTCTATAGAATTGTTGCAGCTCCTTATATATTATGGTTATTAATCCTTGTCAGATGATTAGTTTGCAAATATTTTCTCACATTCTGTTTGTTGACTATTTGCTTTACTGTGTAGAAGTTTTTTAATTTAATGTAATCCCATTTGTTCACTTTTGCTTTGGTTGCATGTGCTAGTGGCGTATTACTCAAGAAATTTTTGCTGAGACCAGTGTCCTGGAGAGTTTCCCCTAATGTTTTCTTATAGTAGTTTCATAGTTTGAGGTCTTAGATTTAAGTCGTTAATCATTTTGATTTGATTTGTATATAGTAAGATAGGGGTCTAGTTTGATTCTTCTTTATACAGATATTCAGTTTTCCCAGCACCATTTATTGAAGAGACTGTCTTTTCTCGAGTGTATGTTCTTGGTTCTTTTGTCAAAAATGAGTTCACTTTAGGTGTGTAGATTTGTTTCTAGGTTCTCTATTCTGTTCCATTGGTTTATGTGTCTGTTTTCATGCCAGTACCATGCTGTTTTGATTACTATACCTTTGCACTATAATTTGAAGTCAGGTAATATGATTCCTCCCAGTTTTGTTTTTTGCTTAAGATAACTTTGACTATTCTGGGTCTTTTGTGGTTCTGTGTAAATGTTAGGATTGTGTTTTCTATTTCTGTGATCAATGTCATTGGTATTTTGATAGGGATTGCAGTGAATATATAGATTGCTGTAGGTGGTATGGACATTTTAACAATATTGAACATGGAATATCTTTCCATTTTTTTGTGTCCTCTTCAATTTCTTTCATAGTTTTTCTTTTCTTTTTTTTTTTTTCAAGATGGAATTTCACTCTGTTGCCTAGGCTGGAGTACAGTGGCCTGATCTTGGCTCACTGCATCCTCCACCCCCCAGGTTCAAGTGATTCTCATGTCTCAGCCTCCCAAGTAGCTAGGATTACAGGCCACGCCAGGCTATTTTTTGTATTTTTAGTAGAGACAGGGTTT
>NW_012104710.1:165851-169851 GCF_000951045.1 Mandrillus leucophaeus | reverse complement strand
TTTTTGAGACAGAGTTTCACTCTTTTTGCCCTGGCTGGAGTGCAGGCGTGATCTCGGCTCACCACAATCTCCGCCTCCTGGATTCAAGCAATTCTCCTGTCTCAGCCTCCCGAGTAGCTGGGATTACTGGCATGCACCACCATGCCTGGCTAATTTTGTATTATTAGTAGAGATGGGGTTTTTCCATGTTGGTCAGGCTGGTCTCGAACTCCCAACCTCAGGTGATCTGCCCACCTCAGCCTCCCACAGTGCTGTGATTAGCAGCGTGGGCCACCGCCCAGCCTTTTTTTTTCTTCTTCTTCTTTGAGACAGAGCTTCACTCCTGTCACCTGGGCTGCAGTGCAATGGTGAGATATTGGCCCACTGCAACCTCTGCCTCCTGGATTCAAATGATCATCCTGCCTCAGCCTCCCAAGTAGCTGGGATTACAGGTGCCCACCACCACGCCCAGCTAATTCTTAACATTTTTAGTAGAGACGGGGTTTCACCATGTTGGCCAGGCTGGCCTCAAACACCTGACCTCTGGTGATCTGCCTGCCTTGGCCTCCCAAAGTGCTGGGATTACAGGCATGAGCCACTGTACCTGGCCTACAGAAAATAAATTGAGTTTTGAGTGTTGGCCTTTTACCGTGTGATCTTGATAAATTCTTAGTTCTGGTAATTCTCTTACAGATTGATTCATTTGGCTTTTTTAATATATACAATCATGTTATTTTCTTGGCATATTTTATTAACTAAGAATTCCAGTACAATGTTGAATATAAGTAGTTATGGTGGTCATTCTTGCCTAGTTCCTAATCTTAGAAAGAAAGCATTCAGTATCTTAACAGTAAGTATAATGTTGAATGTCAGGGAGTGGGGGATGGGGGGTAGGGGGCGGTTAGATGGGTTTTATCTGTTTGAAGAAATTTTCTTCCATTTCTCATTTGCTGAGAGTGTTTATTATAAATGGATGTTGAATTTTATCAGGTGTTGTTTCCATCTGTTGAGATGAACAGATGATATTTTTTCTCCTTTTTTTCAGAAATATTGTGAAATTCATTGATAGTTGGATGTTAAAACAACCTTGCATTCTTGGGATCAACTTTACTTGGTGTTATATGTATATTATACTTTATATATATTATTGAATTTAATTTGTTAATATTTTATTGAGGGTTTTATATCTGTGTTCATGAGGGATATTGATCTGTAATTTTTATTTCTCATATTGCTGTCAGCTTTTGGTATCAAGTTTATTCTGGCTTCATTAAATGAATTAAGAAATGATCCTTCTTTATTTTCTGAAAAAGTTTGGTTAAGATTGGTATTACTTCTTTATTAAATGTTTGATATAATTCATCAGTGAAACCATTTTGGCCCTGGAGTTTTCTTTTGGGAAAATTTTTAATTTCCTATTAAATTTAAAAAATAAATATAGGACATTTCAGGTTTTCTAGTTCTTCATGAGTCAATTTTACCAAGATATGTATGTAATCATGTTTCTTCTTTAATTCCTGATAGTGGTAATTTGTGTCATCTCTTTTTCTTGGTCAGTCTGACTGTAGGTTTATTCATTATTATCTTTTCAGATAACCCATTTGCTTTTAATTTCTTCTCTAGTGTTTTTCTGTTTTCTCTTTCATTGATTTCTCTTCATTTCCTTCCTTCTGCTTGATTTGTGCTTAATATGATCTTTTTTTTTCTAGAGTCTTAAAGCAGAAACTTTGATCATTGATTTAACCTTTATTTCTAATATGATCATTTAATGCTATAGATTTTCTTTCTTTTATGCCTGGATTTATTAGCATCCCACAAATTTTTGTGTGTTTTTACTTTTAAGTTAAAAATACTTCCTAAAGCCCCTGTTTCCTAGCTCCAGCATTTGGGTCTTCTCTGAATCTGACTCTGTTGATTGCTTTGTCTCTAGACACTTTTTTGTTTTGTTTTGTTCAGTTTAATAATTTTTTTTTGAGACAGAGTCTTGCTCTGTCACACAGGCTGGAGTGCAGTGGTGCAATCTCAGCTCACTGCAACCTCCACATCCTGGGTTCAAGTGATTCTTGTACTTTAGCCTTCCAGGTTGCTGGGATTATAGGCATGTGCCACCGCAGCCAGCTAATTTTTGTATTTTTTGTAGAGACAGGGTTTTGCCACATTGGCCAGGTTGGTCTTGAACTCCTGACTTCAGGTGATCTGCCTGCCTTCACCTCCCAGAGTGCTGGGATTACAGGCATGAGCCACCACTCCCAGCCTGTTCAGCTGGTTTTTGCTATGTCTCATAATTTTGGGTTATCTATAAAATAGTAAGAAACTGAAATCAGTAGGTTTAAAGCTTATAAATTGGTACACCTCTCCTATCTGGTATTAGTGTAAGGATTTGAGTTTATTTAGTCAGAGGTTACGCTGGGATTGAATTTTTAATTTGTTATAAATACCTTCATTACACTACAGGCCTCTAATGCTAGAGGAATTTGAGGCCTCTAACACTGGAGGAATTTGAGGCCTGTAGTACGGTGTGTTTAGGGTGGAAGTGGAGTGTCAAATGGTTTTTGTGAATGTTTGTGCCCCACTTTGCATGCCTACTCCTTAGAGGGATTGTCTTCTCACTCTTTCCTCTTGTCAGTTATAAACTGGTGTTGCTTGTTACTCAGTCCTTTCAAGATTGGTAGAGGAGAGGGAACAGAATGGTTGTTGGTTGTTACAGCATAGCCTTGGTTTTAGGTAAATTATGTGTGCGTGGACCTCGCATGGAACTTTGTCAGAATTCCCTCCCCTTTTCCCTGTGGCAACCAAACTGCTTTGGATCTTTTTGTGTGGCAGTTTCTGCTCCCTTCCCCAGCAATTGCAGACTTCTGGTCCTACTGATATAAGATTCTGAGCCTAGGACTGTTCTTGTCACCTTTCCTCCCAGGAATTGAAGGTTTTTCCCTCCCTCAGCAACGAGACGTGGGTTTGCTTCCCCTTCCTCAGTGGCTGAAGGCTTTTGCTCTGTGTGAAGGAAGGATCTGGACAGGGTGGCGGGCCTTTGTTCCTTTCTCACATGGCAGCTAATTCCTTGTACCATTGAGAGAGGCTCTTGATCTTCTGCCTTGTTTCCTTTTTTTTCCCCTCTGCCTTGTTTCCAGTTGTTTTCATGGGCACCCAGTGGCAGTCTATGGGCAAGAGGCTGTGAGTGCCAGTTGCCTGAGACTCTGCTGGGTTTCATACTATCAAGCTACCCCACACTCAGCTTGAAGTGATCCTTAAAATTTTAGCATACTACTTCTGCTTGTATGACAATAGTAGTTTCCTCTTGCTGCCTGCCACAAATGAGCCATTTCTGGCACCTTATTACCTTTTGTAAGCATTTGTTGATCCTTGGATTCAGGCTACTTAGTTATCTTGTAGCTTTAGCTCTCTTACAGGTTCAAGAAAAGTTTTCAGTAATTTACAAGTGTTTTGTTTAATTGCCAGTATTCTAGGATTTTCCAAATCTTCTATTACTGATTTTAGTTTAATTGCATTGTGGACAAAGAACATATGTTGTATACTTTGGATTCTTTTAAATGTATGAAGACTTACTGTACGGTCCAGGATTTGGTCTATCTTAGTGAACATTTCATGTACAATTGTTAGGTGAAGTGTTCTATGACAGTGAGTGCAAGTTGGTTTAAATTGTTCAGATCATCTATACTTGCTGGTTTTGTCTATTTTTTTCTGGTTTTGTCTATTTTTTTCTATCAGTTAATGAGAGCAGTGTTAAAAATCTCCAACTATGATGGTGGTTCTGTTGATTTCTCTTTCATTTATTTTCAAGGTCTGCTATTTTGGATTGTTGTGACTTCTTGGTGAATTAATCCTTTTATTATTATGAAATGTGCCCCTTTTCGTCTGGAAATGCTTGTTTCGAACTCTTATTGTAAGACTAGCCTCTCTGGCCAGGTGCGGTGGCTCACGCCTGTAATCCCAGCACTTTGGGAGGCCGAGATGGGCGGATCACGAGGTCAGGAGATCGAGACCATCCTGGCTAACATGGTGA
>NW_012104710.1:152704-162521 GCF_000951045.1 Mandrillus leucophaeus | reverse complement strand
CTTGCAGATACTATCTTATAACCCATTATTTTAAGTTGATAACAACTTAACACTGTTTGTGTAAACAAATAAGCAAAAAGAAGACTAATGAAAACTCTACACCTTAACTTTGTACCCCTGCTTTTTAACTTTTTAAAAATTGTTTCTGTTTATATCTTACACTATGTTTTGAAAAGTTGTTGTAGTTGTTATTTTTGATTGGTTAACCATTTAGTCTTTCTACTTAAGAGTAGTTTACACACCATATTTACAGTGTTGTAATATTCTGTATTTTTCTGTTTACTATTGAGTTTTATACCTTCAGACGATCTTGTTATTGCCCATTAATGTTTTTTTCTTTCAGATTGAAGACCTCCATTTAGCATTTCTTGTTCCACAGGTCTAGTGTTGATAAAATTCCTTAGCTTTTGTTTGTCTAGGAAAGTATTTGTCTTTCAGGGTGGGGCATGGTGGCTCACCGCTACAATCCCAGCACTTTGGGAGGCTGAGGTGGGTGGATCACCTGAGGTCAGGAGATCGAGACCAGCCTGACTAACGTGGAGAAACCCCATCTTTACTAAAAATACAAAATTAGCCAGGCACGGTGGCGCATGCCTGTAATCCCAGCTACTTGAGAGGCTGAGACAGGAGAATCATGCCAGTATCATGCTGTTTTGATTACTATCCCGGAGGCGAAGTTTGTGGTGAGCCGAGATCGCACCATTGCACTCCAGCCTGGGCAATCAGAGTGAAACTCCATCTCAAAAAAAAGTATTTATCCTTCATGTTTGAAGGATAATTTTACTGGATAAATTTTTCCTTCAGTACTTTAAATATGTCATGCCATTCTCTCCTGGCCTATAAAGTTTGCAATGAGAAGTCTGCTGCCAGCATATTGGCACTCCATTGTATGTTATTTGTTTTTTTTCTCTTACTGTTTTCAGGATCCTTGGTTTATCATTGACCTTTGAAAGTTTGATTATTAAGTATCTTCAAAGAGTCTTATTTGAATTAAGTCTGCTTGGTGTTCTACAATCTTCTACTTGGATATTGGTATCTTTTTCTACGTTTGGGAAATTCTCTGCCATTATCCCTTTGAATAAACTTTCTACTCCATCTCTTTCTCAATCTCCTCTTTAAGGCCAGTTACTTAGATTTGCCCTTTCGGGTCTTTTTTCTAAGTTCTGAAGGCATGCCTTGCATGTCTTATTGTTTTTTATTCATTTTTCTTTTGTCTCCTCAGCTCACTAATTCTTTCTTCTGTTTGATCAATTCTGCTATTAAAAGACTCTGAGACATTCTTTGGTATGTCAGTTGCATTTTTCAGCTCCAGGATTATTGCTTCATTCTTTTAAATCATTTCAATCTCTTCGTTAAATTTATCTGGTAGAATTCTTTCTTTGTATTATCTTGAATTTCTTTGAGTTTCCTCAAAATAGCTATTTAGAATTCCCTGTCTGAAAGGTCACGTGTTTCTGTTTCTCCAAGATTTGTCTTTGGTGCCTTATTTTTATTTTGTTCATTTGGTGAGGTCATGTTTTCCTGGATGGTCTTGATAACTTAACAGATGTTCCTCTCTGTTTGGGCATTAAAGAGTTACGTATTTATTGTAGTCTTCGCAGTTTGGACTTGTGTGTATTCGTGCTTCTTGGAAAGGCTTTCCAGATATTCAGAAGGACCTGGATGTTGTCATCGCTTAGAAGCTGTATCTGCTTTAGTTGGCACCCTACACCCAGTAACTCTGTGGTTCTGACAGACTCATCATAAAGGTACTACGATGGTCTTGGACAAGATCTGGAAGAATTCTCTGAATTACCAGGCAGAGACTGTTGTTCTTTCTCTTTGCTTACTTTTTCCAAAACAAACTTTGTTTGCTCTAAGGCACCTGGAGCTTTGGGAGGAGTGACACAAGCACCCCTATGGCCGTGCTACAACCAGTGGGGCTACACTGGGTCAGATCTGAAGCCAGCAGTGCACTGGGTCTCACCCAAGGCCTGCTATAACCACTTCCTGGCTACTGACTATCTTCACTCAAGGTGCTGGCACTCTACAATCACCAGGTGGCAAAGCCAGCCTGCCCTGTGTCCTTCCCTTCAGGGCAGATAGTTTCCCTAGGCCCTTGGTGACTCCAGAGGTTCTGTCTGGGAGCCAGGGACTAGAGTGAAAATCCTTAGAAGTCTACCTGGTGTTCTATTGTACTGCAGCTGAGCTGGCACTCAAACCACAAAACAGTCCTTCCCACTCATCCCTCCCCTTTGCAAAGGCAGAGGAACACCCCCGGACCTCCCCTTGGCCACTGTCACCAGCGGCCTGTGGGGAGTACTGCCAGAATACTGCCAATGTTTCCTTGAGGCCCAACGGCTTTTTTTTGTTTGTTTGTTTGTTTGTTTTTGTTTTGAGACTGAGTCTCCTGTCGCCCAGGCTGGAGTGCAGTGATGCAGTCTCAGCTCCTCCATCTCCTGGATTCAAGTGATTCTCCTGCCTCAGCCTCCTGAGTAGCTGGGACTACAGTCCTGCACCACTATGCCTGGCTAATTTTTGTATTTTTAGTAGAGACAGGGTTTCACCATGTTGGCCAGGCTGGTCTCAAACTCCTGACCTCAAGGATCCGCCTGCCTTGGCCTCCCAAATTTGCTGGAATTAAAGTGTGAGCCACCACGCCCAACCCTAAGGGCTTTTTTGAGACAAGGTCTGGCTCTGTTGCCCAGGCTGGAGTGCAGTGGCACAATCTCAGCTCACTGCACTCTCTACCTCCCAGGCTCAAGCAGTCCTCCCACCTCAGCCTCCTCAGTAGCTGCGTGTGACACTGTGCTGGCTAATTTTTGTATTTTTTGTGGAGACAGTGTTTCTCCATGTTGGCCAGGCTGGTCTTGAACTCCTGACCTCAGGTAATGTGCCAGCCTTGACCTCCCAAAGTGCTGGGATTACAGGCGTGAGCCACCACGCCTGGTCCTTAAGGGCTCTTTAGTCAGCTTGTGGTGAATGCTGCCTGGCATGGGACTTACCCTCTGGCCCAGCACAGGTTCAGAAATGCCATCTAAGAACCAGCTTCTGGAATTGGTTCACCCTCCTACGTCAGAGCTGGTACCTAAGGTGCAAGACAAAGTCCCCTTTACTTTTCCTCCACTTTTCTCAAGCATGAGTCTTGCCCCATAGCTGCCATGATGGGGAATGTGCTGAGTCTCACCTGAAGCCAGGAAGTTTCAGGCTCACCCAAGGCCTTTGTACATAGTACCTGGGTATTGCTGCTGATTATTCAGGGCCCCAAGGGCTCTTCAGTTAACAGAATAATGAAAGCTGTCAGGACTGAGTCTTTTCGAGGCAGTGGGTTCCCTTCTGGGCCATTGTGTATCTAGAAATGTTGTCCAGGAGCTACGACCTGGAAAGCAGTCTTCACAACTCTGACTGGTGCCCTATCCAGCTGTGGCTGAGCTGGTATCCAAGATGTAAGACAAAGTTCTCCCTACTCTTCCCTCCCGTCTTCTCTTCACAAGCAGAAGGAGAGGATCTCTTTTGGAGCCCCAAGCTGTGCAGCTTTGGGTTAAAGGAGGGGTAATGCCAACAGTCCCTTAACAGCCCTAGCTGGTGTCTCAGTAGGTCGCACGCCTCCCCAGTTCACTGGCTCTGGGCCCAGTTCTGCACTAGGACTCACCTAGTAGTTGCAGTCCTTGTGGCCTGCACTATGTTTGAAGTTTATTGAGGGCCCCAGAGCACTTTAGCCTGCCATGGTGAGGCTTGCAGGAAGTCACATTTTGACCACTGGGATCCACAATTCCCCCCTGGCTAGGGCTGGATTTTAATGCTCCCTCTGCGGACAGGAGTCAGCTAAATTTGATCCAGTTTTACTTTCTGCTATAACAGAGCAATGTTAAGCTCACTGCCTCACAATTGCTGCATTCTTTCTCTCCCTCACGCACAGAAATGCTCTCTGCACCACACTGCCACTGCCAGGGGCTGGGAGAGGGGTGATGTTGGTGATTCAAGACTTTTTTTATATCTTTTTATATCTCTTTTTTCAGCAACATGAAGTCGAAACCAGGTACTGTGAGTGCTCACCTGATGTTTGGTTCTCAGGAAGATGCTTTTTTTGTGTAGATAGTTGTTAAATTGGTGTCCATGAAGCTCGGACAATCGGTGGAGCTTTCCATTTTGCCATATTGCTTCACCTTTTCCCCCTGTTTGCTTTTAGGAATCGAAACTGTGGCTTCACTTTTACATTTTAAGTAAGATAAACAAAAATATATATCAGAGGTCAGTGGGATGTGAATCATTTTCTGCAAGAGGCACTAAATTTTAGAATCCAATATGATTAAAAATTAGTTTGTATATGTATAAACATAAATATTGGAGAGGGGAAAGCCATTGTGTTTTTTTGTATAACTATCCTGTGTATTTTCTTTTTTTAGTAGAAAGAGTTTGACTATTATTTCAGTTGATTAAAGCACAATACTAAAGACTCCAGGGTAGGACCTGCAAACTTTTTCTGTAAAGGACCGTATAGTAAATATTTTATGCTTTGTGAGCCATACAGTTTTTGTTGCAACTAGTCAACTCTCAACTCCACTGTGGATAGCATGTAAATGGATGGGAGTGGCTGCTTTCCAGCAAAATTTACTTAAAAAAAAACACAACGGGTAGCATTTGACCCACAGGTTGTAGTTTGACAACCCCTTCTTCTAGGATGAAGATTTTGGTCTCCATATATAAACTTGGTGTCTTTGTTTTGTTTGAAGGCTAGTAATAGTAGTACAACTCTGGTCAGTTTCTCCCAAATGAGTATCCTGGCCACAGATATAAAGCAATCAAAACAGTGGGAGGAAAAAAGAACTGAAAGTGCTTTTGTCAATAATTAGAGGAGATAAAAATATCAACTGTGGAAATAAAAGCAGTATTATTAAATGTATGCTTCTTAAATTGGATTATTTGTACCTTCAGTGCTAAGCCACAGGATCAAGCAAATTGGACAGTCATATAGTGAGTCAAAAATGCATGTGTCGCTGGGCGCAATGGCTCACACCTGTAATCCCAGCACTTTGGGAGTCTGAGGTGGGTGGATCACCTGAGGTCAGGAATTCCAGACCAGCCTGACCAATATGGTGAAATCCCATCTCCACAAAAGTACAAAAAATTAGCTGGGCATGGTGATGGGCACCTGTAATCCCAGCTACTTAGGAGGCAGGAGACTTGCTTGAACCTGGGAGGTGGCGACAGAGCAAGACTCTGTCAAAAAAAAAAAAAAAAAAAAGAATGCAAGCGTCTTAGGCATGTGTTATATTTCTGGCTCTATTACTTATGTGACCTTGGTTACTTTCTTAAATGCTAAGCCTTAGTATACTCATCTGTATGATCATAATAATAGTATACATTTCATAGGACTGTTTAAATGAGATAATATATGTGAAGTCTACTTTAATGATAGCTTTTATAATTTTATTATTGGAACAGAAAATTTGAATTTTTTTTTTTTTTTTTTTTTTTTTTTAAGACGGAGTTTGGCTCTTGTCGCCCAGGCTGGAGTGCAATGGCATTATCTTGGCTCACCGTAACCTCTGCCTCCCGGGTTCAAGCGATTCTCCTGCCTCAGCCTCCCGAGTAGCTGGGACTACAGGCACATACCACCGCACCTAGCTAATTTTTCTGTTTTTAGTAGAGACGGGGTTTTACCATATTGGCCAGGATGGCCTCGATCTCTTGACCTCGTGATCCGCCCACCTTGGCCTCCCAAAGTTCTGGGATCACAGGCGTGAGCCACCGTGCCCAGCCTGTGTATGGTAATTTTTAAAATTACTCTTACCCAGGGTTGAAATATTGAAGTTGTCTTTGACTCTTCTCTTGTTTTCCATATCCATTAGCTGCCATGACCTCTGCATTCTTATTTAGAGACTTTAAATCTTTTAGCAATCTCCTAATCCTACTGCCAGCCTCTCTACTTCTTCTTAACTATACCTCACTCAGCAGAATATTATTCATAAAATACAACTGATTCTGTTACTTTTTAAATCTAAAACCTTATTTCTCCATGTATCAGCTTTTGCCACAGTAACATTCTGTAACAAAACGTGCCAGAACTCATTGGCATGCAATGATGCGCATTCTATTTCCTACAGGATTGGCCTTGTTTTAGCCTGAGCCTTGGCTGAGGTTGGCTAACCTAGAGAGGATTGAGGTCAGCTTATTTCCCAACTGCATGTCGAATCCAGTTTTGCTCCCCGTGCCTCTCATTCTCTTTAGCAGTTTAGCTGGGGGCAGTTACGTGCAGATTTTGTTTCCTTAGCTGATGCTGTTCTCTGCCCAGAATGTTCTCCTTCAAACTTTTTTTTTTTTTTAATCTTTTCCATTCACTTTCCTTTTTGATTTTTGTTTGCAGTATCTTCAAACCTACAGAAACATTGAAAACAAATATAATTAAAACCTGTGTGCCCTCCATTCTAGATTCAGCAGTTGTTAACATACTGTCACATTTGCTTTATATATGTTGTGTGTGTATTCTTTTTTCATGAATCATTCGAAAGAAAAATGTAGATATCATCCTTTAATACTTCATATTTCATCTCTTAAGAATATAGGCATTTTTCTGTGTAACAGCAGTAGCATTATTTCTCTTAAGGAAGTTAACTATAATTCTATAATATCATCTATCTGTGCATTCATATTTCAGATTTCCTCATTTATAGCAAAAATGTTGTTTATATTACTGCTTTTTAAATAACTAGAGTCCAGTCAAATTTTGTTTTTTGCGATTGTTGAGTCTTGCTACTCCTTTCTGATTCGTGAACATAGTGAATGACTCTTCAGTTTCTCTCAGCAGTGCTTTGTAGTTTTCAAGGATTTTGCATATTCTTTTAAAAATTTTATTCGTTCTCTTTCTCAAAAATATATTCCTAAATGTTTTATGTTTTTGATGCTATTGTAAATGATTTTTAAAAATTTTATTTTCCAATTATTTGTTGCTAGTACAGAGAAATTATTCTTTTTCTTGCCTTTTTTTTTTTTTTTTTTTTTGGACAGTGATAAAGAAGTGTTGAAAGGGAAGAAACAGTGGTCATTCAGAACTATACTTTTCCATAGGACTATAATGTAGAGTTGAAAGTAATCTGATGTGGGTTATGATTTATGTCAGATGAATGCCAAATAATTCTGGGTCACTTATTTTGTTTCAGGCACAACAATAGGGGAAGGAGAAGGAGAACAGGTTGGTTTAAAAAATCAAACCACGAAAACCTCAATAAATGTTTTATAACTGAAATTTATAACTGAATGAATGCTACAATGCCTAAAATTCCTGCTGTGAAAGTTACTGCTGTGGGATAAAGCATGGGGAATCCAGAAAGCAGAGGTAATATATTCAGATTTTTCCTCTAGCAGCCAAAGCAAATGAAAATGTTTCCCTTGGGAATCGGAGGATAGAGCCTGAAGAAGGTTCTGGGCAAAAATTCTTTGAAACCTCGCATTTTGACTTAAAGTTCATTCAGAGTTTGGACCTCATGGCATATCCCATGCCATCAGGAGCAGCAGCATATACCAGCTACTGTGCTTAAGGATTCAGTTAAATCCCACAGCAACCTCACATAGGGGAAGTACAATATTGTCATTATCCTCATCTTTAATGAGAAAAACCAGAGTACATGGTATCTCCACACATATCTTAATAAAAGTACATTTTAAATTATTTCAAAGTTAAATTGCTTAACTTTCTCTCAACAAATGTATCAGCAAAAGGAGCATTCCAGAAAGATGGCCATATTTATTCTATGACATCTTTTACTTTCTGGGTATTTCAAAGGTATCCCTGATGGTAAAAGAGGATATGCTATTTGTACCACTGAAGACATTGGCATTGAGTAGCTAATTTACTTTTGTTGTGGTTCAAAAAAAGTTTTAAATTGTAGTAACAATATATGTTTCACTGTTAAAAACTTGGAAAATAAAAGAAAAAAATGAACTCTCATTATCCTGTTAGCTATCACTTTGGGAGAAAAAAAGCATGAGGAAACTTTGGGAAATGGAAAGGAAAAAAAAAAAGAACAGTTATATTTTGAATAAAGAAAGATTATGGGACCATCTATCAGGAGAGGTTTAAGTGGGACACCACAGTGGTATTTCTGGTTGCTAAAAGGACCGGTACTGCTGAGAGAGCAAATGGCATCAAACATTCCAGAAGTGGAGACAGGAGAAAGGACCGAGGAAACATCAAGGAAGGGGTCTTGGAGATCAGTGTTGCCCACTCATCAGTTTTGCTTACGTCACGTTAAATTTGTTCAGAGCATGGAACTGAGATGGTCCTAGATCCTGGGGCACCAAGGCTTTCCTTTGGGAGATTGACTCTACTTGATCATTTCTCCTTCTCTGCACCCCTTCCCTGCCCTGCCCCCTGCCATAATCATCTACTAATGATGTACTTGGAATTTGTCTGAAGCCTAAATTACCTCTCACATAGCCTCATTCTCTGTTCTTACAATTCCTAGCTTGCCTGGAGAATTTCTGTACTTAAACAAATAATCATCCCAATTTTATGGGAAATAACAAAGAAGAGTTAAGTAAAATAAGCCATGGGGTTCAGTAAACTCTATAGGGTCAGGGGTAATATCTCTATTTGCTCACTGTGGTATTCCCAGTGGTTTTGACCGGTGCCTGGTACATAGTAGGTGTTCATTAGATATTTAGTGAATGAATGAAAGTGGATTGTATCAGTCTGGGTTCAGGCAGAGAACAGAACTCACCCCACATGACTCAAATGAAGAGCCTTTAATGAAGAACTCCTTACACAGTTGTGAGTAAGGGTAAGGGAACTAATGAGGGCTGAGAGGCATCTAGGAACTACCATCTGTGGACGGCAGTTACCAGTGCTAGGGCTGAACAGATGAGGAGAGGAAACAGTGTATTCCAAGTCCAGCGAAGTCTGCACTGTGCTAGAGGCTGTAATCATGGAAGGACAGAATTACAGTCAGAGACAAAGCATGGAAGCAGAGAGGGAGAAGAGAAGAAATATTCCTACCCTTCTCCCATCCCACTCCTCTCTTACAATTACCTCCCGTTGCCTGAATCCAGCTGTATATCAAGCCAGTCAGGGAGCTTGGGTGCTGCAGTCACTAGTGGTCAGTTCCTGGGGCAAAGAGAACCGGGTAGAGAAGAAACAACAAGCAGAGGAGGCAAATGTGGTGAAACCAGCACAATGTTACTTCACTAGCACATGGGAAATGTCCGTTTCTGCATGTTTAGGCTCTGGTCACTCTTAGAGATTACTTTGCTCTCTTTAATAATGTAACAGTTGATATATACATGGGAGCTTATACTTGGCTTTCAGGAAACTGGAACCAACATTTGCTGGGGAGAGCACTGGGGCATCTGGGTCTACTCCTTCCCTATCAGACAAAAAACAGTCTCTTGGCATTTAGGACATGATGCATGGCCCATCTGTTCCTCAGGCTTCTGCCTGATTGATGTAGGGAAAGCACTGTAGCTGTAATTAGGATGCCTATATCCCTCAAGTGCTAGTGGTCTAATTATGTGACCGTAAGCAATTTCTTGCCTGGGTTATGCCTCAGTTTCCCCAGCCTTAAAGTGAAGAAAATATGGTTCACAGAGCTGACATGAAGATGAATTAGATAGTCCTTGCTGATATAGTATGTTCCTTTTTTTTTTTCTTAAAAAAGGACACTCAAACACAAATACTGCTGATTACTTATATTATGCAAAAGTCACAACAAAGCTTCTCATGGACGCTGCACTAAGAAGCGAACTCTCCAAAAAGATGGAATATGTAAAAAATCAGTCAGCAACCTAAACTTCCTCTAAAACACAAACAATCTGGCACAAATGAAGCTTGAATCTCCTGGGG
>NW_012104710.1:130592-150844 GCF_000951045.1 Mandrillus leucophaeus | reverse complement strand
AAATAAATAAATAACTGGGCGTAGTGGCTGTCGCCTGTAGTCCCAGCTACTCAGGAGGCTGAGGCAGGAGAATGGCATGAACCTGGGAGACGGAGCTTGCAGTGAGCCAAGATTATGCCGCTACATTCCAGCCTGGGCAACAGGGCGAGACTTCATCTCAGGAAAAAGAAAAAGGAGTAGCCTCTCAGCTGTACTTTCTGTTGGTTTATTGGGTTTGAGTTTTATTTATTTATTTACTTTTAGCAGGTCTTACTTTGTGCATTCATGGTTTAGAGTTAGCCAAGGATGTGGGGGGAGTTTGCACACAGATTTTGGGGCTTCGTCTTCTGGATTCCTTTCTTTGATTTTTTTATTCCTCACTGGCTGGCTGTGCTGGCAGCTTCAGTCTCTGTCTATTAAGACTGCTGCTTTCTGCTTGAGCTCTATCCTCTGCTTGTGTCCATTCCTGTTTCTGCCTGCTTTTGGTGGATCTTCAGTGTTTTTAAGTACAGCAGTTTTCTTTAATGTATTGTCTAGAGTTATAATTGTTAGTGTCAGGAAGATTAGTCTGATACAAAGTATTATGCCGTATTTAGTACCAGAATTCCTCTAGTCTCTTTTAATTTAGAATAGCTCCTTTTTTTTTTTTTTTTTCCGATCCCTGCTACCTTGACTTTTTGAAGACTCTTGGCCAGTTTTCTTATAAAAGTTTCATAATCAGGATTTGTCTGATTGTTTCCTCATGGTAATATTTATTTAACTTGTTCCTCTATCCCTTGTATTTCCTGTAACCTAGAATTTAGATTAGGAGACTTGATTGGATTTGGGTTAAACCATTTTTCCTTCATAGATCATTCGTATGCTTCCTGTTGATTTATATCACCAAGAACATAATATTTCGTTGTTCCAGTGTTGGTGATGATTAGTTAGATCACTTGATTAAGATGGTGCTCTGCACTGTAAAGATTTGTTCTTATCTTTGTAATTAATAGATAATCTCTGGGGTGGTAATTTGCATCCTCTTCATTTTTCACATCATGTCCAGATATCACTTCCTAAAATTTATTCTAATCAGATGCCAGCACAGAGCAACACTTAACAAGCATTAGCTGCTATTATTATTAAGGTCCCATTTCCCAACCATAAGTCTTTATAGTATCTAGTTTATATATACCATATATACTTTAATCATCCATATCTCATACTGTGTTGTAGTTATAAAGACATGTCTTTCTTTTCTAGATTTTGGGGTACTGAATGCAGATATCACATCTTACAAATCTTTGGGTCTCCCATAGCACTTAACTAGCATTTTGCATATAGTAGGCACTCAGTAATTATTTTTTGTAGGAAGAAAATATTAGCTAAGAATATCCCCAAAGCATTTTTTTCTTTAGACATTTTAAATTTCTCTGTCTTGGCCGGGTGCGGTGGCTTACACCAGTAATCCCAGCACTTTGGGAGGCCGAGGCAGGCGGATCACAAGGTCAGGAGATCAAGACCATCCTGGCTAACACGGTGAAACCCCGTCTCTACTAAAAACACAAAAAATTAGCCGGGCGTGGTGGCAGGCGCCTGTAGTCCCAGCTACTCGGGAGGCTGAAGCAGAAGAATGTCGTGAACCCGGGAGTTGGAGCTTACATTGCGCCACTGCACTCCAGCCTGGGTGACAGAGCAAGATTTCTTCTAAAAAAAAAAAAAAAAAAAAAAATTTCTCTGTCTTGAGTACTGGTTAAATTTAATGTCAATTACATTTTCTTTTGTAGGTAAATGAGAAAACGGGACAGATTATACAGTATGATAAATTTTATATACATGAAGTACAAGAATTGATAGACATAAGGAATGATTATATCAACTGGGTCCAACAGCAGGCCTATGGAATGGTAGGTTTTCTGTGCAATTTGTGATTTCATTTTTATGTATCATTTTTATGTATATGTATCTAATAAAAAAAAAGAAACAATTACTTGGTTTTGAAATGAGAAAGTTTTTTCAGAACTTTTATCCAGAACTTACTTTTTAAATAAAAAAACATTGCAAAAGGAGTGCTATATATTATACAGTATTTATATACAAACATTCTACTCTTTTACCAAAGCCAAACCAAAGAGATGGATTATACTTAAAAAAGAGAAAAACTGCAAATGTGAAATGGATTTTTAACTCATTTATTTTCCATGAGATTGCCTCTTATTTCTCCAATGTTGAAAATACTGGCATTCTTCATACTGGAACTCCTAAGAATGCATTATTGTTATGAAATTGGTGCTTCAAGACTACCAAAAGAGGGCTGGGTGCGGTGGCTCATGCCTGTAATCTTAGCACTTTAGGAGCCCGAGACAAGTGGATTGCCTGAGCTCAAAATTTCAAGACCAGCCTGGGTAACATGACAAAACGCCATCTCTACTAAAAGTACAAAAAATTAGCCATGTGTGGTGTTACATGCCTGTAATCCCAACTACTCAGAAGGCTGAGGCATGAGAATCACTTGAACCTGGGAGGTGGGGGTTGCAGTGAGCCGATTATGTGTTTACTTTTATTTCAGATTTTTTATATAAATGTGGGTGCACACATCTTTTTATGTGGCCAAGTCTTTAATAACTACACACTTACTATCCCATTAAAATAGTACCATGGTCTTACATAAAACTTGAATTAGGCACATAAAATTTTAATGCAGAAATGGGTAAGCAGCTGGATACAAAATATTTAGGTTTACCATTCTTATTTGCTAGCCATTTTTGTATACTCGAGGCCCACTTTTCTGCACACAGGTAATTTAATATGTATGCAGCAGTTATATAATAGAAGGATGAGTAGCCTTTCATTGCTTGCTAGGCACCAGCTTGTAAGCTTCTTGTGGATGGGTATGTCAGTCAACCAGCACCTGTGACAGTGTTTAGAATATGTCTAGTAAGCACTAAAAAAGTATAGTAGTTTTTGAATGGCAATCTGGCTACTGCATGCTGTTTTTAGGATACTCCCACCTCCCAGAATCAGGTTGCTTCTAGACATTTTTTCCTTAGTGCAGTTGGGTCTGTACTGGGAGAGACTCATTGACTCTTCTCCTGAGTCACCTTGAGGCTGGGTCAGGTTTATAGACATTCTGTAGATTTAGGTGTACTCACTTGCTTATTCAACAAACAATGAGAATCTGTTATATAACAGGCACTGATTTAGGTATTGGAAATACAGTGCTGAACCAGGCAGAGCCTTGTTTCTCCTGGAATTCGTAATCTAGTGGGCAAGATTAGCAATAGTCAAACAAGGCAAAAAATACCAGCTAATAATATGTACTTTTAAAATGAGGGGACTTAGTAAAGATAGGTTTCAGAAAAGACTTGTCTAATGAAGTATGAGTGTTAATCTGAATGACAAGGAGCAGCCCTTTAAGATCAGGGCAGAGAGAATTTCAAGAACAATGAACATTTGTTCTTTTCACTTTGTGAACATAGTTCACAAAGCTATATTTTAGTAGATTAGGGGAGATGAAATGATGAGTTTGACTAGAATGATGGTTGTTTAGATGGAAGAAGGAAATGGACTTGGAATACGTCTTTGAGATAAAAGGGAATCTTGGCGACAAAAGGAAAATAAAAATCACTGATGGATTGGATATGAAGTGAGGAAAGGACCTTAGGTGAAAACAAGCTTGACATGATTGAAAGATAGAAAAAAGCCAGCATGGGGATGGGTGTGGTGGTTCACGCCTGTAATCCCAGCACTTTGGGAGACCAAGGTAGGCAGATCACAAGGTCAGGAGTTGGAGACCAGCTTGGCCAACATAGTGAAATCCCGTCTCTACTAAAAATATACAAAATTAGCCGGGCATGGTGATGGGCGCCTGTAATCCCACTACTCAGGAGGCTGAGGCAGGAGAATAGCTTGAACCCAGGAGACGGAGGTTGCAGTGAGCCTAGATCGTGCCATTGCACTCCAGCATGGGCGACACTGCGAGACTCCATTTCAAAAAAAAAAAGAAAAGAAAAAGAAAGAAAGGAAAAGAAAAGAAAAGAGCCAGCATGGCTTATGGGAGTGAGGAGGGAACAGAGAAATGGGCAGGGGCCAAATCATAGACAGTTTAGTAAACTAGGATTAGGAATTTGGATTTTATCTAAAGTGTTACAATAAACGGTGGAAACTTAATCTGATCTTTTTGAATAATCACTTTGTTGGCTTTGTAGGGAACGGGACAGACATGAAAGATGGAGATCCATGAGAAAGCTATGTTTTAGTAGATTAGGGGAGAGGAAATGATGAGTTTGACTAGGATGATGGCTGTTTAGATGGAAGAAGGAAATGGACTTGGAATACATCTTGGAGATAAAAGGAAATCTTGGTAACAAAAGGAAAATAAAAATCACTGATGAATTGGATATGAAGTGAGGAAAGGAGAGAAATCCACAAAGATTAAAAAGCAGGTGTGGTAGGGGGAAAACTAGGAGAGTCTTGGAAACCATAATTTAAAATTGAAAGAGAGAATGTTGAATGCTCCAGAGAAGGAGGATGAAACCATAGTATTGACAGTGAATTTGGTTACATGAAGGTAATTGGTAACCTTGATAATACCATTCTAGGGTTGGGATGTTGTAAAGAGAAATTTAGAGGTAAGGAAGTAGTAACAACCATTGGCAATACTTTGAAGAAGTTCTGCATTGAAGAGGAGAAAAAAAAAAATGGAGTGGTAGCTGGAATCAAGGGATAATTTTTTAAGAAAGAAAATAATTGACCTCAGCGGAGTTTTGAATAAATATTTCCTTTTTTCTTCATCTCTGACCTAGGTAAAGCTTCTCAAACTCTTCCTTCAGAGAACCTGTGAAGGCAGGAGAAATAACATATCTCTTAAGGATTTAACCTTCCCTCAGCAAGACTTGAACTGAGGCTAATTTTCTGTCTTTAAATGCAAATTTTGCATTATGGGCATAATAGATATTTATTGCAATATAAAAGAGATTTAATGTATTTGCCATTGAGGAAAATTGGTTCTTCCGGAAATGAACCTTGTTGATACCAAGACTTTGCATATAAACCCTCACACACCAACCAGGGTACCCTAGGTCTTTTAGCAGTGTTTTTGAAAGGATTCAGAACATTTGGAGGGATATGTGGACCCTTTTAAAGAAGAACAATTTCTTAAGAAGCCCAGTGTTCACTTACATATTATATAAATATATACACACATTAAACTAGTACTAAACTCTTGGTGCTCAGTTCTTATAAGAACTCTAAGACCACAACAAATTTATAATTATAAATAACATTACAGTCTGGATGTGGTGGCTCACATCTGTAATCCCAGCACTTTGGGAGGCTGATATGGGTGGATCATCTGAGGTCAGAAGTTCTAGACCAGCCTGGCCAATATGGCAAAACCCCATCTCTACTAAAAATACAAAAATTAGCCAAGCGTGGTGGCGGGCACCTGTAATCCCAGCTACTTGGGAGGCTGAGGCAGGAGAATGACTTGAACTCAGGAGGCAGAGGTTGCAGTGAGCTGAGATCGCGCCATTGCACTTCAGCCTGGGCGACAGAGTGAGACTCCATCTCAAAAAATAAATAATAAATAACATTACAAATTGGAAAATTTATTATGGAGGATGTTGTGATGATTAAGAATTCTAGCTCACAACATAAATATGTATGATGAGAAAGCAGAGTAACTTTTATGAAAAAGTGCCTGGGTTCAGATCCCACCTCAGCATATATTCAGTTCTGTCCTTGGGAAAATTACTTAATTTCTCTGAGATTTCATTTTGTTTTCTGTAAATTAGAGTATTAGTACCTACCTTAAAAAATTTTGAGAAGATTAATTTATATGATCCCTCCGAAGGACTTAGAGTAATTTCTGGCACATAGTTAAGTCTTTATAAAATGGTGATTGTTATTGCTGGCTACCTTGACACAGGCTACAAATTTGGCAGTAGCATTTATTCTGACGTGTCTAATAACTCTGTTCTCTTGCTGCCTTTCTCTGTGTGCACTACAATGAAACATTTTCTAAGAGTACTTTCTAGGTACTATTCTCAGTTTCCTTATCCTCCTTTAACTTTGCTTTTAAATTGTTTGTAAAAATACCTTATTGGTTACTACCAAACTCTTTGCCATTTTTTCTTCCCTTTCTGATACTTTTAATTATCTTTATCTGGTTTTTCCTTTGGTGCTTCTCTCTCTTAGAAAAATGATTTTACCTAATGTCTAATCATCTCTTTTTCTCAAGTTTTGCATGGCCTATTATTTTTCATATTCTTGCCAGTTCACGTCTTTCTCTTCCAATTTTTAGTGTAACCAGATTATATTCTGCTTAGTGTGGGTTAGTCGCACTATAAATTCTAACATTATCTTATTGACTTCCCCAATGTATAATGATATGCATAGCATCTATATCTACTTACATGTAGTAATAAAAAAGATAATGCATAAATACTAATATTTCATTATTTAGCTAAGGAGGAAATCCATCTCCCATACTATAAACTCCCTTGGTATATAGTATAGTTATCAAGCAGGCCATAGATGAATATTTATAGGCTTTTTTTTCTTATTTAAACTTTCTTACTTAGTAATAGCACTTTTTAAATGTCCTACAAGAGGAATATTGGTGATGTGAAGGCTGTGCATGTGTGAGGATAGGGATATATTGGAAGTCTCTGCACCTTCCTTTCAATTTTGCTGTGAACCTAAAGCTGCTTTAAAATAATAAAGTTCTTTTTTCAAAAAAAGTCTCACAAGGTATACTATAAAAGGATTTTGGTTGTTCCTTTTATATTGCCTTCTAGCTAAACTGAGTGTAATCTAAAAGGCTTTTTTGCAGAACAGTCTGTAAAGACTTTCATCTTGTTTACACTGTCAATAGGAGCACTTACGTAGTAATAACTTGGTACTCTGAATTTTTTGAAAGAAATTCTTGTCAATGATATTCTTCCTCTGAATAGGATTTGCATAGAGTGATGTTTTGCTTATGCTTACACACTGCTTTGGCTTTACTTAGCACAATATAGTGAGAGAACCCAAAGTCTTTGCTATTTGCTAATATCTTAAATCCTCCAATAATACCCCTGGTGACATGTGGGAACTTAGTCAACTACAGAGTTAAAGAGAACAGTCCACACAAGACTGCCTTCACTTCTGATACCAATTGTGAGTTTGGGGAGGGTCCCCCAAACTATCCTTAGGTTTGATAATTTGCTACAAGACCTCCCAGAACTCATTGAAAATTGTTACACTGATGATTAGAGTTTATTACAGAGAAAGGATAGTGGGTTAAAATCAGCCAAGGGTCCTTTTGACTCTCTGAGCAGCATCATGACATTTGGCAAGAACAAGCACCTTATGAAAGATGACAAATAGTCAGCCAAGGAGTGGTTGATCTACTTTCTAAAAAAGATTGGTATGGTATGAAAGCACATGCTATGTTTAGTGTAAGAAATATTGGAGAGAAATACTAGTCACCAGGACTCAAGGAACCAAAATTATATCTGATGGCCTCAAGGGTTGTGTATATTTGAAGTGAACCTTTCTGATCTGCAAATGATGAAATTGCATTTTAAAAATCCAAGCTGACTACTGAGGATGTTGAGGCGCTAAACTACCTAACTTCCGTAGCATGGATATTACCTGTGACAGAATGAGTTGCATGGCCAAAAACTGGTAGATCATGAAAGAAGCTCATGTTAATGTCAAGACCACTGATGGTCATTTGCTTCGTCTGTTCTGTGTTGGTTTTACTAAGCAACGCAACAGTCAGATACAGAAGACCTCTTACTCTCAGCACCAACAGGTCCGCCAAATCCAGAAGAAGGTGATGAAAATCATGATCCAAGAGGTTCAGACAAGTGACTTGAAAGAAGTGGTCAATAAATTGATTCCTGACAACATTGGAAAAGATAAAGAAAAGGCTTGCCAGTCTATTTATCCTCTCCATGCTTGTCCTTGTTAGATAAGTAAAAATGCTGAAGATGCCCAAGTTTGAATTGGGAAAACCAGGGAACTTCATGGTGATGGTAGTAGTTCTAGAAAGGCTACTGGGGATGTGACAGGTGCTAAAGTTATATGAGCTGATGGATGTGGACCACAAATACAAGAATCTGTTTAAAATTCAGGCTTTTGGCTGGGCACGGTGGCTCACGCCTGTAATCTCAGCACTTTGGGAGGCTGAGGCGGGCGGATCACGAGGTAAGGAGTTCAAAACCAGCCTAACCAACATGGAGAAACCCCTCTCTACTAAAAATATAAAATTAACCAGGCCTGGTGGCACATGCCTATAATCCCAGCTACTCCGGAGGCTGAGGCAGGGGAATCGCTTGAACCCTGGAGGCAGAGGTTGTGGTGAGACGAGATGGCACCATTGCACTCCAGCCTGGGCAACAAGAGCCAAATTCCGTCTCAAAAAAAAAAAGAGAGAGAAAAAAATTTAGGCTTTTAATAGTGACAAATGAAAAGTTCCATCTGTGAAAAAAATCAGCCAAAATCTGCACATAGGGGAGAGTCTGGGAAAGATAATCAGAGGCAGAGTTTCTGTTGTCCTTTCCTTGTAGAGTCATGAGTGAATTACTTTCCTGGCATAGATGTGTGGTACAGAGTATTTCCAGCCAAGGAAGCTCACCAGAAACCTGGTGTCCAGAGTTTTTAATGGGGTTCAGTCATATCCTGCTCATGTAGGGACTTCTAGTTCCCAGCTCCTCTGGAGGCAGAACTGACAGCACATGGCCCAAGCCCCTATCACAAGTCACATTGTCCGGTGGCTAAAGCCCCAGGCAAACAAAGACACTCCTATCAGGCTTGATATTCCACAGGTCTATAGGTCGCCTCCTAGTAACCTAGGGCAATGCTCTCTTCTGGGGTCAGATTAATTCCTCATAACACAAAGTACCATCCACACATTTAATAACATAGTTCTGAATATTCTGGTGCTTTACACGAGTCTGTGCTCTGAGCATATATGGAAGCTTTCTACAAGAAAATGTACATTTCTGTTCAATAAAGTGGTAAGCTTTCATTGTAATTTCCACTATTACTTCCTTAATAAATATATCTTTCTCTCTTTATTTATTTTTGCTTACCAACCCTTTTGCCCTGTCCTGTACTTTCTACTTTAAATTAATTCAGTTTTAAAGAATGTTTAATGTAAGATACCTTATGTTTTACTGTTTTTTTTCCATCCAATAGAAACAATTTATGGCTTATTTTTTCTCACTTTGTGTCCATATAGCATTTTAATCTACTAAACGCTGTCAAACATTTTGCTGAGATTTTAGAAGTCTTAAAGTCTGAGGAATGTTTTTTCTATTTTTTAAGTAGAAAAACTGAGCCATAAAATTATTTTTTTAAGACCAATCCAGGCATAGGATTCGTTTTCTTGTTCTGCCTAAATTCTGCAAATGGGGGTGTTTAATTGCTGAAAACAAATTTCATTATGTTCAAGCTCAATAATTTTATGATCACAAGGTACCTGAAACAAAGATCTTACATTTATAGATAAATATATATAAGATGCATGTGTAGGGGGTGTATTTTATTGTAGATGTATTTTCTACCTCATTACTTCAATATTCTGCTGTAGCAAAATATATGAAATGCTACCTTGAATAGAAATAGTTAAATTTGGACACTAACATTGCTCTTTCCTCGTTATTGTTATATTCTGCACTGCTGTCTTAGGATGTCAACCATGGATTAACTGAGGTAAGTTTGGTGTAATAAAGCTCATGTTCAGAGTAAGATATACTCCATTTTCTCCTAAGTAATAGGAGAGCCAAAGATACCTTTTTTGTTGTGTTTTAAAAATGTAAATAAATATATATGTATCATTTTTAAAAACTGAGTCTGTAGAGATTAACTTGTATAACATTTTAGAAGTTTTCTGAAGAAAATGAAATTCTGTTAACATTCCACCTATATAATGCCTCAACAATATTTGCTTCAGATCTATCCTCCTCAGGTCTTCCAGTATAAAATGTAATGTGTCCTCAGAATATAAAAAAGCAAACTTTTATTTTAAAATTTAGCAAATGCCTACCTAATGTGGCTGAAAACATTTTATAGTAGAGAAGTAAAACAAATATCATTTTTAAAATTGATTAGTTGATACTCAGAATGGTCACAAAGTTAAACTTTTTGTATGATTATCTTTCTCACTTCTAATATATAAAGTTCTAGCACTTTCGTTTAAGTAATCAACAACCCTAGACTACCCTTTTAACACTTGGGAACATTATAAAACTTTCTTTTTCTGTTATAGATGTTAGGTTTTGCTTTGATTTGCTTTTTGTTCATTGTTATGTTTTTTCCAGCACTTGAACCAATGAAGCATTTTGAATTAGCCTTAAATTATAGCTCTAATATTGTTTGCTTCCTCATTGTCAAGTATAATTAGCACATAAAAATTTGAAAACAGAGTTTTGAAGCCAAAGGGTACTTTAGAGATATCTAAATCTTTTTGAATTTCGAAGAAGTAAAATTGGTATTTATGATCATTAGCTAGGCAGTGCCACAAATATAGGATGGAGGTAAACCTTGTCACATGAAAAATACTGAAGAGTGAATGTTTAGAATGGAATAAGATACAATTTAGGGAGAGCGTGATTAGGACTTCAAATATTTAAACTACGTACACTTCCAGCAGGGGCAAAACAAAGACTAAATGATGCACAGTGAAACATAGAAATGCAGATTCAGGCTGGGCGCAGTGGCTCACGCCTGTAATCCCAGCACTTTGGGAGGCCGAGGCTGGCAGATCATGAGGTCAGGAGTTCAAGACTAGCCTGGCCAACCTAGTGAAACCTCATCTCAACAGTGGGCGCCTGTAATCCCAGCTACTCGGGAGGCTGAGGCAGGAGAATCACTTGAACCCAGGAGGCAAAGGTTGCAGTGAGCCTAGATTGCGCCATTGCACTCCAGCCTGGGCGACAGTGCGAGACTGTGTCTGGAAAAAAAAAGAAAGAAAAAGAAATGCAGATTCAGACTATAAAGAACTATCTAATCACTATGGAGTGGATTGTTTTATGGTGTATTAATTCTTCATTAGAAGTCTTATAGCAGAGGCTCTGAGTCAGGGCAGGCACAAAGATATTGTCTTATTGGGTAGATGGTGGAAGTAGGTCCTCCGCCAACTACAAGAATATGTGACTGGCAATTCATAACTCGTTATATTTTACTGTACTGTTAAAATACTTAGCAATCAATACATTACCTACTAAGATAAGTAATTGTCTATGAAGTGTTTAATGTCTTATAATGGTAATAATAGATCAGTTTTCCTAACTTTAAAGGCTAACAGAATAGTAATACTAAATGGTAATTTTTTGCATATTAAGTAAGTGAACAGATGTTGGACTCATAATAATTTTGACATCCTAATGACATTATACTCAATAAATATCTGTTAAGTGAAGGAATAGACAGATTACTTATTAGCCTCAGTTGCTGCAGTTGCCCTAACATGTAAGAATTGGCTACAGTATTTAACATAGAAGCCCCAATTTTAGAACAAATTTGCAGCCTCATTCACTGAGATTTGCAATTAACATATGCTAAGCAAAAGATACTTGCAGTATGTGATTGTATAGATTCTCAAGTATACAGTTGCCCCCTAAAATTGGGAATTGGGTTTATTCCAATGCCTCATTTAATTTTTAATAATTCTGTAAGCAGCATGTTTTATTTGTAATTCCAGAACCACGAGTGAATAAACAAAGAATGTAGTCCACTTTATAAGAAATGACAGCATCCACAATAAGTATATCACAAATCAACTTGTACTAATAAGTTAATTTTTTATTTCCAGTTGGCAGATATCCCTGTTACAATCTGTACATATCCATTTGTATTTGATGCCCAAGCAAAAACTACTCTGTTACAGACCGATGCAGTCTTACAGATGCAGGTAAAATATTGTATACTACTAATCTAATTTGAGAGGGTTTTTTTTAAAATTGTTTCTTTGATGTTTTTGGACAGTAAATATTTGAAATTTTCCTAGGATCAGTAATGAAGGTACCCAAAGTACTTTGGGTAGCTATCAAGAAGATTGCTGCAAATATTCAGTCTTTATAAACCATTTTACTAGTTTACTTGATAAGATATTGGTTTGTTTCAAAATCTTGTTTCATTATGTGTCCCGTTTTTATATGCTTAGTAAGAGATGGAAGTCACTAGAGGTGAGAGATGTTAAAAGTAGGAAACATTTGATCTCTTGTTAGGAAGAGGATGTGAAATTTCCTTGAAGAAAGTTTTAATAATAAGGTATTAAACATTTTCCTGGGGTTGGTCACCGTTATCTCCTATTCCTCTTTCTTTTCCCCTTCCTATCACCCTTTCCCATCCATTTTATGTTGAACATTCTTTCATTTACAGAGAGGATTTTAAAAACTACTTCATATTATGACTTTAAAGGGTTACAGTAAGTTTGCTTTATCATTTGATCCTGTAAATAAAAAAGATTTTGAGCTGCTTCCTCTGGTATAGAATATCTGACTATACCAACTAAGGATTAAGGAAAGGATTAAAAGAAAGCTTGAATGTTTAATAGTCTAAAAATATTTTTAAAAATTAGAAACCTTCAAATCTTGGTAACCATTTTTATTCTGTTCAAATAAATGCATTTGGTATTCTAAATATTTTTGTAGTATTCTATACTAACAGCTAGTAAACCAGTTTTTTGGAAGTCTTTGTTAAAACAGTAAGTTAATAACTTGGTGATTTTACCATGGGATATTCCATTTTAGAACAAGAACTCAGGGAGAATCATAATAAAAGAACAAAAGTTTTAAATGGTAAAAATCAAATCCTTGGTTCATGAGCACATACCATGATCACTCAGTTAAGTGAATTTGTGTAATACTTCCTTAGCCAGAGCATTCCTTATTCTCTTTGTTTTATATTTTTTATTTTTGAGACAGAGTTTTGGTCTTGTCGCCCAGGCTGTAGTGCAGTAGCACAGTCTCAGCTCACTGGAACCCCTGCCTCCCGGGTTCAAGAGATGCTCCTGCCTCAGCCTTCTGAGTAGCTGGGATTACAGGTGCCTGCTACCATGCGCTGCTAATTTTGTATTTTTAGTAGAGACAGCGTTTCACCGTGTTGGGCAGGCTGGTCTCGAACTCCTGACCTCAGGTAATCTGCCCTCACTGGCCTCCCAAAGCGCTGGGATTACAGGCGTGAACCACCTCGCCCAGCCTGTTCCTTATACTCTTTAAAGGTTTGTTTTTTTCTCCTCACTCTTTACCCTCCAGTGAATGTTTTTTAGAAAAACTAGGGCTCAGATTTATCAGTGTTACTATAGTTCTGTACTGGCTTACTTTAATGGTGTTATGAGTTACACATTATACATTCATATAAAAGCATTCAAAAGGGTGCTCTTTATGCTCAGTTTATTAAGTTTTTATGCTGTACTGGATACTGCGTTAGGTGCTGTGTTAATTCAGTAGCACAGGAATTATAGAATACCTGTAACTAATAGGTAGAGGTTAGCTTGTTTCAGTCACAGTAGCTTTATTGTAGCATTGCTGTTAAAATGTTAATCTTTTGTTTTCCAGATGGCTATTGATCAGGCCCACAGGCAGAACGTCTCCTCTCTTTTTCTCCCAGTGATTGAATCTGTGAATCCCTGCCTAATTCTAGTGGTGCGTAGAGAAAATATTGTAGGAGATGCAATGGAAGTCCTTAGGAAAACAAAGAACATAGATTACAAGAAGCCACTCAAGGTAATTTGACATTTTGTTGTATAATTGGGACTTTTATTCAGAAGCTATGTTTAAAATTTTCCTATTTGTTTTTAGTGAATCTTTGAAACTTAATAAATAAAATTATGTGTATTTTAAACTATTAATTGTAGAGTATTAGTAATAAATAGCGTGTTCTAGGATCTCCAGAATGTACTTTCATTTCTTTACAGTCTATTCGGTGTTTGCATTGTGCTATTTTAGGTTATATTTGTTGGAGAAGATGCTGTGGATGCAGGAGGGGTGCGCAAAGAATTTTTCTTGCTCATCATGAGGGAATTATTGGATCCTAAGTATGGCATGTTTAGGTATTATGAAGATTCCAGGCTCATTTGGTTTTCTGATAAGGTAAAATGTCCAACCATCTAAATTACTTCTGTGTATATACCCATGTATTTATACCTGTATGTATCAAGTTAATTCATATCAAATAAGGAATTACTACTGGATTCCTAACATATAAGATCTCCTTTATTACAATTTGAAAAATTATAAACTTTGGACTTGGAGTTGTCAAAACACATTTGATGCTTACCACACATTTTAAATTAACAAAATAAATTAAGAGATGGGCAGCCAGAAAATAATGCTGACTATACCTTCTGCTGATTTCAATTTGAGAATTGAATAATAATCACAAGATTAACTTTTCTTTTGGGAAAAATTAATTTATCATTAGGGATCATTGATTTCTCTACCTTATCGTTTAGAGCAGGTCAGCAGACTATAGCCCATTAGTCTCAAAAAAAAAAAAAAAAAGGACACCCCACTCTTTCAAGGCTACTTTCACGCTACAACAGCAGAGGCAGAGTTGAAGTAATTACAACAGTGACCCTATATCCAAGAAACCCCAAAATATTTGCCATCTGGTTCTTTGTAGAAAGTTTGCTGACCCCATTTAGTGGATCATACGTGAAAAGGATGAATCAGTTTAGTAGAACTCCTGACTTGAAAGAAATTTAAATAGAATAGCTATTGGTTATAAAAACCTCAATGTAATATTTAATCATTCTGCCTGGAGGTTGGCTGTCTTGTGTGATGTTAGCAGTCATTGGTGCTTAGTGCCTAGACTCATTAATTCATCAGGGGTTGCAAAATAGTGTGCTACTCTAATATTTCTTTTTCATTTATTAGCTTGGATACTTCTGTATAGAGAAATTTCCTCACATTTTTTGATTCCTTAGTAGTGCAATTCATAGGAAAGGATTCTATTTGGTTGCCAGTTTTTCAAAAGAATGAATTGGTTCATTAGCATGGTCCACTGGTAATAATTCATTTTTTTTTGTTCTGCTTTCAAGTATCATTGTGTATTCATAGGTTTAAACATACTTGATGTTTTTCAATCCACTGCAGTTATTGTCTTTATTGATGCTCATATTGTCCCATCTTTGTTGAAGGAGAGCTCTTAAGGTTGGTGCCCAAGTCCTTTAGAAACAACCTATATGCTTTGGTACCTTCCTTGCTACATTGTGTACTTACTATGACAGAATGTTCCAGACTTATCTTACACATTTACTGCCTAACAATACCAACATTACCACCAGTATTATGACTACTAAAATTTTTTAAATTGTTTTTTCAGTTCTTTTTGTCCAAAGGGTATACCCTAATATAGATAGACAGCCAGATAATATAGTTTTGATATCATTTAAAATTGTTACACTCTATTGTTGTACCACCAAGGGAATACTCATTTACGCTAACTTGTTTTTAGGGATTGCTTGTTCAAATTCAGTTTAGTTTTACAATAATATAAAATATCTATGTAGTTCCAAATTCAAATCTACAAAATAAGATGTGTTAAAAGAAGTCAAGCTCCACCTTGTTCTCCCCCTTCTCCTATGGGTGATCTTTTGAAAATGTATGAGCTATTCTCCTTTAAAATATATATATATGTAGATAGCAATAGATTACATACCAAAGTAATTTTCCTGGTTTTTACCCTATGTAAGCTGTTACCACTGGAGAAAACTGAGTGAAGGGTATATGGGAGGTCTTTGTATTATTTGTGTAATTTATGAGTCTTTAAGATATTTTAAAATAAGTATTTTTTGACCAGGCACAGTGGCTCACACCTCTAATCCCAGCTGTTTGGGAGGCCAAGGTGGAGGTCAGGAGTTCAAGACCAGCCTGGCCAACATGATGAAACCCCGTCTACTAAAAATACAAAAATTAGCTGGGCGTGGTGGTGCACGCCTGTAATCCCAGCTACTCAGAAAGCTGAGGTAGGAGAATCACTTGAACCCAGTAGGCAGAGGTTGCAGTGAGCCAAGATCGCACCACTGCATTCCAGCCTGGTGACAAAGCAAGACTCTCTTTAGTCACATTTAACTGTTTGGATAGAGGTAAGGACAAGACCAACAGTTGATTTTAATCACGTTTTGGTTTTAGCAAGTGAGTGTAACACAGAAGGGAGTAAAAGGCAAGGGAGTTATTATAGTGAGGGATTATGGAATTTCAGCTTTGTGTGGGCTTGATTTGGACAAATAAATTGTGATGGTGGAATTGTATTGAGGGGCTGAGATAGGAAGTCAGAGGTGATGGTTAGTTATGGAATGCTTGAAATTGAGATTTGGAGGGTTGTAGTTGAATGTAAGATATAACCATGGGTGTGGTCATTGAGATGTGGTGGAGAACAAGATTGTTGGAAACAGACAGGTTCAGAAACTGAGAGGCTAGTGTGTTGTATGCATTTTTTTTTTGTCTGGATATTGAAGTTGCCAAAAACAATGGTAGAAATAGTGGTAGAGCAAGAAAGCATAAGATAGTGCCAAAGTTTGTGAATGAAGGAATTGTAGAAGGTTTTTTATACAACTGCCCAAGGAACAGTTGCAGGGAATATAGTCAGTTGGCCTGTGTTTCAGAGGAGTTGGAAATTTTAGGATGGCAAATGGAAGGAAGTCTAGAAACACCGAAGAGCAAGGAGACCTACCTTAGCTCTAGAAGCAATCGTATAAAGGACTGAAGAGAAAAGTGACACCATTTGTGAGAGCTGCAGAGGAAATGGTGTCCTCAGGAGATAGTCTTGTTTACTTAGACAAAAAGGGGAAAAAAATTGTAGTTTAGGATATAAGCAGTTTTCTAAATGGTAGATTGTGAGTTCCAGAACAGTGAAAGGGTTTGCTGGAGAAAGGACAGTCATAAAATTGTGTCAGACTTGAGGTCATCTCACAGTGCCATATGGTTGTGGGTTTAGGGATAACCTATGAGTTTCGAGGCTTTGTATTTGGTCAGTAAACAGTCATATAAGACATGATGGAGTTAGTCCTACTGGCCTCTGAGGTAAGTGGACAATCTGCTCAAATCCTAGCCTCCTTCCTGGTGCTAGTCTCTATAAATAGGGAAGTTTGTAGTGGTGTAGCAGGTAGAATTTGAGAGGGCATATGAGGTTGGGGGCTGTCCTGCCAGAAACAGAGTTCTGTCTGCCCTGTAGTCAGTTTTGCAAAGAGATAATGTTTTGAGACCAAGGGAGGGGCAGTTGTAATAAGCTTTATCATGAATCTCTTTGGTACCATTCAAGTTATATCTCAGCTTGGCTGGTGAGAGCCCCTTAGAGCTGGTTCTACTCTTTGGTGTACTTCTGACATATCTCCATTATTCTTCAAACATTTCCTTTCATTTGGTACAGTAAACATTCCAGGTTTATCTTGTGTTTTCTCCACCCCAGCCCTGGCATTAGCCATTTTTCATAAGAGCCCTGTCTTCTTTAAGTGGAAAATGGTATTTAGAAATCAAGCTTTGGGTGCTAAGTGTAGTACTTCTTGCTTCCAGGGAGTCAGTAGTTCTACTGGGTTCTTTCAGCTGATAGAACTAGGATCTGTATGTGTGTATACACACATGCATCCATAGACTTACCTATATTTAGAGCTGTATATATGTTGAAGACCATGGAATCAAACTGATACTTCTAATTCTATCCAAACACCAAAGAATTTATTCTAGCCTTCTCCCTTTCCATATTATGTATACAACTTTCATCATCAATGAGAAACTTTACTGCCATCATCTTTAGGGTATTTACTTAAATCTCCCCTGTAAATCTCCCAGGCATGGTGGCTCACGCCTATAATCCCAGCACTTTGGGAGGCTGAGGCAGGTGGATCACCTGAGGTCAGGAGTTCAAGACCAGCCTGGTCAACATGGTGAAACCCTGTTTCTACTAAAAATACAAAAATTAGCAGGGCATGGTGGCACATGCCTGTAGTCCAAGCTACTCAGGAGGCTGAGGCAGGAGAATCACTTGAACCTGAGTGGCGGAGGTTGCAGTGAGCCGAGATCGCGCCACTGTACTCCAGCCTGGGGACAGAGTGAGACTGTGTCTTAAAAAAAAAGAAACCTCCCCTGTATGTATCCATGGAATCTTCAGGCTGCACTGGTCAAAAGCTCAACCTCAGACATACTGGACCACCCTCTCCGAGAAGGTATAATAGTAGGATGTTACCTGTGGATTTTTCCCAAATTCCCTTTATGATGTTAAGGAAATTCCCTTCTGTCCCTAGTTTGTTCAGCATTTTTATCATAAAAGAATATTGGAGATACTCTTTTGTGTAATGCTTTTCCTTTTTTTTTCTTTTTTTTTTTTCTGTGATTTTTGTTTTTTGTTTTTTTTTGAGATAGAGTCTTGCTCTATCCTCTAGACTGGAGTGCAGTGGCAAAATCTCAGCTCACTGCAAACTCCGCCTCCCAGGTACAAGTGATTCTCCTGCCTCAGCCTCCCAAGTAGCTGGGATTACAGGCACGCACCACCACACCTGGCTAGTTTTTTATATATTTGGTAGAGATGAGGTTTCACCATGTTGGCCAGGCTGGTCTCAAACTCCTGACCTCAAGTGATCCACCCGCTTCAGCCACCCAAAGTGCTGGCGTGAGCCACTGCGCCCAGTTATGTAATGCTTTTTCTAAGTCAGTAGAGATGGCCGTGTAGTTTTCTTGTTTCATTCTGTTAATGTGGTGCATTATGTTGGTTGATTTTCTTATGTTGAATCTCCCTTGCATTCCTGGGGTAAATCCCATTTGGTAATAGTGTATAATCCTTTCAGTAGGCTACTTGATTGAGGTTGCTAATATTTTGTTGACAATTTTCACATCTATAGTCATAAGGGATATTGGTTTGTAGGGTTGGATTTTTGTTTGTTTACTGTTTTTTTGTTTTGGGGTGTGTGTGCAAAGTCTTTTCTGGTATTTTGATAGTGATGACCTCATAGAGTGATTTAGGAAATATTCCCTCTGTTGTGATCTTCTGGAAGAGTTTGAGAATTGGTGTTAATTCTCCTTTAAATGTTTGGTAGAATCTGATCCTTGGCTTTTCTTTGTTGGAAGATTTTTATTTTTTTTGAGACAGAGTCTTACTCTGTCACCCCAGCTGGAGTGCAGTGGCACAATCTCAGCTTACTGTAACCTTTGCCTCCCAGGTTCAAGCGATTCCCCTGCCTCAGCTTCCCAAGTAGCTGGGACTACAGGTGCATGCCCCCACGCTGGGCTAATTTTTTGGTTTTTTTGGTTTTTGTTTTTTTTAAGTAGAGACAGGGTTTCACTGTGTTAGCCAGGATAGTCTTGATCTCCTGACCTTGTGATCCGCCCACCTCGGCCTTCCAAAGTGCTGAAATTACAGGAGTGAGCCACCACACCTGGCCTGGAAGATGTTTTAATTATAGATTTAATCTCTTTAATTTTTATGAGTTTATTCAGATTTTCTAGTGTTTTTTTAGTGTTAGCTGAGTTCAGTTGGCCCTTTGTATCTTTGGGTTTCACTTCTGTGGATTCAACTACCACATATAAAAATAATCGGGGAAAAAAATTGTGTCTGTACTGAACATGTACAGACTTTTTATCATTATTCCTTAAACAATATAGGATGACAACTATTCACATAACATTTACATTGTATTGGTATTATAAGTAGTTTAGAGATTATTTTAAATATACAGGATGATGTATATACATTATATGCAAATACTCTACACCATTTTATATCAGGGACTTGAGTATCCTTGGATTTTGGTATTTGCTGCAGGTCCTGGAACCAATCCTCCATGAATACCAAAGGAAAACTGTAGCTTGTGGGTTTCTAGGAATTTGTCCGTTTCCTCTAGGTTATCTATTTTGTTGGTATACAGTTGCTAATAATATTTTCTTATAATCTTATTTCTGTAAAATATCGTGATGGCCCCACTTTCATTCCTTATTTTAGTCATTTGAATCTTCTTTTTTCCTTGGTCAGTCAGTCTAAAGGTTTGTCACTTCGTTAACCTTTTATTTTTTATTTATTTATTTATTTATTTATTTATTTATTGAGAGGAGTCTTGCTCTGTGGCCCAGGCTGGAGTGCGGTGGCCGGATCTGAGCTCACTGCAAGCTCCACCTCCCGGGTTTATGCCATTCTCCTGCCTCAGCCTCCCGAGTAGCTGGGACTACAGGAGCCCGCTACCTCCCCTGGCTAATTTTTTGTATCTTTTTTTTTTAGTAGAGACAGGGTTTCACCGTGTTAGCCAGGATGGTCTCGATCTCCTGACCTCGTGATCCGCCCGTCTCGGCCTCCCAAAGTGCTGGGATTAC
>NW_012104710.1:126392-130157 GCF_000951045.1 Mandrillus leucophaeus | reverse complement strand
AAAAAAAAAAAAAAAAGAACCAACTTTTGGCTTTGTTGCTTCTGTGTATTATTTTTATTTTTATTTTTTTTAAGCAAAAGTAATTCTGTTTTATTGATGTAGGTATTAGTATAATCATTTAAATACATCCAGAGGGTGCAGCCTTTACAGGAAAAGAGGAAGTCAGCATTAATTTGTTTAAAATACTTAACTGCAAGTGCAAAGTTAAACAAGACTCCTATAGATTTTGCATTAAAGGTAAAGTCAAGAGGAAAAATGATGCAAGGAAATAACAATTTTCTCTTCTTTTTTAAAAAAATTCAATCGGTTTTTGGAAAACAGGTGGTGTTTGGTTGCATGAATAAGTTATTTAGTGGCGATTTCTGAGATTTTGGTGCACCCATCATCCGAGCAGTAACCACTGTACCCAATTGTAGTACCAATTGGGTACTACACACTGTACCCAATGTGTAGTCTTTTATCTCTCACCCTGCTAACACCCTTTCCCCCAAGTCCCCAAAGTCCATTGTATCATTCTCATGCATTTGCATCCTCATAGCTTAGCTCCCGCTTATGAGTGAGAACATACGATGTTTGGTTCCCCATTCCTGAGTTATTTCACTGAGAATAATGGTCTCCAGTTCCATCCAGGTTGCTGTGAATGCCATTATTGCATTCCATTTTATAGCTGAATAGTATTCCATGGTGTATGTATGTGTGTATATATATATATACCAAATTTTTGTATCCACTTGTTGATTGATGGGCATTTGGGCTGGTGCCATATTTTTGCAATTGCGAATTGTGCCACTATAAACATGCATGTGCAAGTATCTTTTTTATATAATAACTTATTTTCCTCTGGGTAGATATCCAGTAGTGGGATTACTGGATCAAATGGTAGATCTACTTTTAGTTTAGTTTTTTTTTTTTTTTTGTGACGGAGTCTCACTCTGTCGCTCAGGCTGGAGTGCAGTGGTGCTGTCTCCGCTCACTGCAGGCTCTGCCTTCTGGGTTCATGCCATTCTCCTGCCTCAGCCTCCCAAGTAGCTGGGAATGCAGGCACCCGCCACCATGCCCGGCTAATTTTTTATTTTTTATTTTTTTTTTTAGTAGAGATGGGGCTTCACTGTGTTAGCCAGGATGGGCTCAATCTCCTTACCTCGTGATCTGCCTACCTCGGCCTTCCAAAGTGCTGGGATTACAGATGTAAGCCACTGTGCCTAGCCAACTTTTAGTTCTTTTTAAAATTTTTATTTATTTATTTATTTTGGGGGTGAGAGACAGTCTTGCTCTGTCACTCAGGCTGGAATTCAGTGGCACAGTCTCGGCTGACTGCAACCTCTGTCTCCATGTTCAAGCCATTCTTGTGCCTCAGCCTCCCAAGTGGCTGGTACTATATGCATGCCCCACCACGCTCAGCTAGTTTTTGTATTTTTAGTAAAGACAGTGTTTTGTCATGTTGGCCAGGCTGGTCTTGAACTACTGACGTCAGGTTATTCACCTACCTCGGCCTCCCAAAGTGCAGGAATTACAGGCATGAGCCACCATGCCTGGCCTACTTTTGGTTCTTTAAGGAATCTCCACACTGTTTTCCGTAGTGGCTGTACTAGTTTACCTTCCCACCAACAGTGTAGAACTGTTCCCTTTTTACCACATCCACGCCAACATCTATTATTTTTTTATTTTTTTATTATGGCCATTCTTGAAGGAGTAAGGTCGTATTGCATTGTGGTTTTGATTTGCATTTCCCTGATCATTAGTGATGTTGAGCAGTTTTTCTTTTTCTTTTTCTTTTTTTTTTTTTTGCCATTTGTATATTTCCTTTTGAGAATTGTCTTCATGTCCTTAGCCCACTTTTAGATGGGATTGTTTTTTTCTTGCTAATTTGTCTGAGTTCCTTGTAGATTCTGGATTGTGTATTATTTTTCTATTCTTTAATACATTTATCACTGCTTTAATATTTAGTTTTCTCCATCTGCTAGCTTTGGGTATACTTTGTTCTTAGTTCCTTAGGATATAAACTTAGGTTATTGACATGAGATGATTCTGTTTGTTTTAGTTTAAGTGTTTACAACTATTCGTTTCCCTCTGAACACTGCTATTTTTGCATCCTATAAGTTGTAGTATGCTGTGTTTTCATTAGTCTCTAAGTATTTTCTAATTTCCCTTGTGATTTCTTCTTTGATCTTTTGGTTGTTTAAGAGTGTATTGTTTAGGCTGGGCATGGTGGCTCATGCCTGTAATCCCAGCACTTTGGGAGGCTGAGGCGGGCAGATCATGAGGTCAGGAGTTCAAGACCAGCCTGGTCAACGTGGTGAAACCCCGTCTCTACTAAAAATACAAGAAAAAAAAAAGAGTGTATTGTTTAATTTCCACATATTTGTGAATTTTCCAGATTTCCTTTATTATTTCTAGTTTCATTCCATTATGATATGAGAAGATAATTTTTTATGATTTTAGTCTTTTTAAAATTTATTAAAAGTTTTGTGACTTAACATATGGTCTGTCCTAGAAGATGTTCCATATACACTTAAAAAGAATGTTTATTCTACTTTTATTGGATAGAGTATTCTATATATGTCTGATAGGTCTTGTTGGTTTATAGTGTATTCAAGTTCTCTATTTCCTTATTGATCTTTTGATTGTTGTATACATTAATGATAGTGGGATATTAAAGCTACCAATTGTTATCTTAGAACTGTCTGTACCTCCCTTTGATTCTGTCAATTTTTGCCTTATATATTTTGGAGCTGTGTTGTTAGGTTCATAACTATTTGTAATTGTGATATCTTCGTGATGAATTGACCCTGTTAATCAATGTTTGTCTTTGTCTCATATCAGTTTTGCATCATATTAGTCTATTTTGTCTTAGTATAGTTTCTCTAGCTCTCTTTTGTTACTATTTACATGGAATAACTATTTTCCAAATCTTAACTTTCAACCTATTTGTGTCTTTGGACCTAAAGCAAGACTTGTATTTTTTTAAAGACTTGTTTTGTGGCCTAACATATGGTCCATCCATATGCTGCAGAGAATAATGTGTATTCTTCAGCTGCTAGATGAAATGTTCTATAAATTTCTATTAGATCCATTTGGTCTACAGTGCAGATTAAGTCCAATGTTTCTTCATTGATTTTCTGGTAGAATGATGTGTCCAATGCTGTAAGTGGAGTGTTGAAGTCTCCAGCTATCACTGTGTTGGGGTCTCTCTTTCTCTCTTTAGCTCTGATAATATTTGCTTCATATATCTAGGCACTCTAGTATTGGGTGCATATTTATATTTGTAATTGTTTTTGTTTTGTTTTGTTTTGCTTTGAGACAGAGTCTCCCCCTGTCGCCCAGGCTGGCGTGCAGTGGCTCAATCTTGACTCACTGCAACCTCTACTTCCCAGGTTCATGCTATTCTCCTGGGCCACAGCCTCCCAAGTAGCTGAAACTACAGGTGTGTGCCACCATGCCCAGTTACTTTTTGTATTTTTAATAGAGATGGGGTTTCAGCATGTTGGCCAGGATAGTCTCGATCTCTTGACCCCGTGATCCACCCACCTCGCTCGGCCTCCCGAAGTGTTGGGATTATAGGCATGAGCCACCGCGTCCGGCCTATATTTGTAATTGTTATATCTTCTTGCTGAATTGACCCCGTTATCATTATATAATGACCTTCTTTGTCTCCTTTTATAGTTTTTGTCTTGCATATGTTTTGTCTAATACAAGGTATTAGACAAAATAGTTAACATTTGCATAGAATATCTTTTTCCATCTCTTTATTTTCAGTGTATGTGT